>NC_142676.1:6690000-6755000 GCF_964200805.1 Pocillopora damicornis
TTACCCTCCTCGTTCTTCGATGCTTTCTCCAAGCTTTCTGAATTAATTTGACGGCCTCAATCTGTCAGGAGAAAAGCATTATTCATATACTGATAACTAATTATATACTGATGATAATTGTGAATCCATTTCCCTGATAAGGCCATGGAGTCGAAAGGGAACAAATATTGTCTTTTAGAAAGAATCTCATCTTGTTGGATCGGATTACAGCTAAAATCGCCGAGAAAGTCTTAAAAATAATGAAACTTGCAGTTAAGATTTAAAAGACGTAACGCCTTTTGAATCTTAACGGCACATTATTCTGCAAAGTAAATAACAATTTTGATAATGTCAGCATAAAATATCAGCGTCTTTAAGTCGTCACGCCATGTTGAACTACATAACAGAGGTCTACTTTCTACGAAAAGTCTCTTCTGCAGTCATCCGCCTACAACGGTCACCTCCGTACACCGTTTGCCTTCCTAGAAATGACCACCTCCTCAGAAGGGCCACCTCTCTACACAGGACACCTACCCATGAACCGCCTCTTTCTTACAACAGCCACCCCCTCACAATGACACAGCAACTAAAGCGCGTCCCAACTGCAACGAGACTCATCTTTCGTCAAGGGCCCGTTTAAAAAAATATTTGTTGCTGAGAACCCTGTCAGCTTTATATCACTAAAGAGTAGGTGAAATTTTTGCAATACTTAATTAAGGGACGCTATGAAAAATGATTTAACTTCTGTTCCTTGCTGGTTCAGTCACGGTTAGGATGTTTTTCACAAGCATCACTGTTTGTTTGTTTGTTAGTTTGTTTTGTTTTGTTTTGTTTTATTTTTTCTAATCTATTTATTTTCATTGTGATTTTAATAAGATGTCACCATAAGCACGTTTGAAGAGTTGTAAAGGTGAAGCCCAGTATACATGGAGTGAAATATCTCACTCTCGGTTTGGATTTCCTTTAAAAAAGCGAATTCATTGTAAACTACTTGAAAGAAAATTTTTGATGTTAACTTTTGGAACCCCCTTCCCTTTTTATTTTAAAATAATCCCACCATTTTATATAATTGAAATCGCTCCATAAAATTAAATGATTGAATTTACCATGTATAACTGTGATCATGCTGTTATTACTACATCAAATTACCTGAAATTCAAGTCTTTTTAATTTTAGTCGACGCCAAGCCCGTTGAATTATGGACGCGCATTCATTCTGCAAAGAAAGCAAATATTATGATATCAACAGTTAATATGAGCATCTAAAATATCCATGATTATCACATCAAATTTCCAGTTTCATCATCATAAGACTTCATATCCTGTTTATGTAGATATCAAAGGTCCATTTTTATTCTGTAGAACCGCTGCGACCAACGTTTTGAAAATAGTCTTCTCCCTACAAGGGGAACTTTCTCAACAACGATTAACTTTTAACAAACACCATATTCCAACAATGCCCTCGTCTCAAGAGCAACAACCACCTCACAACGCCCACCCCCTTATGACGGCAACCTTTTCACGACGTTTCTGTAACTTGAGTGCGTCCAAACAGCCGATTCAAAAACCCGACTGACGGGGGTGTAACAAGATGTGTTTTCAAAGACAACAAAATTCTCTCCCCTTACAGTCAATTTTTTTGGTCTATGTAGAGGATTAAAAATGTAGAAGTTGAACATGGACTACAGATAAAGGATGAAAAATACAGAATATTATGGCTAAAAATTATTACCCTCCTCGTTCTTCGATGCTTTCTCCAAGCTTTCTGTATTAATTTGACAGCCTCAATCTGTCAGGAGAAAAGCAGTAATTATATGTTGATAGATAAATATATACTGATGATAATTGTGAATCCATTTCCCTGATGAAGCCATGAAGTCAAAAAGGAGCAAATAATGCCTTTTAGAAAGAATCTCATCTTGTTGGATCAGATTACAACTAAAATCGCCGAGAAAGTTGAATGATGAAACTTGCCATCTAACTCTGCACCAACCGCCATTACTATCTCCTAGTACCTTGAGTTTGAGCTCTTCTCGTTTTAATCTTCTCAATTTATGGCAAGGAATTTGCAGAATAAAAGTTCAATGAAGATGAAAAAGACATGACGCCTTTTGCATCTTAACGGCACATTTATTCTGCAAAGTAAACAACAATTTTGATAATGTCGGTATAAAATATCAGCATCTCAAAGTCGTCACGCCATGTTTAAGTACATAATAGAGGTCTACTTTCTACGAAAAGTCTCTTCTGCAATCATCCGCCTATAATGGTCACCTCTGTACACTGGCTGCCTTGTTAGAAATGAGCACCTCCTCTGAAGGGCCACCCTTCTACACAGGACACCTTCCCAGCCGCCTCTTTCTTACAACAGCCACCCCCTCACAATGACACAGCAACTAAAGCGCGTCCCAACTGCAACGAAACTCCCCTTTCGTCAAGGCCCAATTTAGAAAAATATTTGTTACTGAGAACCCTGTCGGCTTTACATCACTAAAGAGTGGATGAAATGTCTACAATACTTAATTAAGGGACGCTATTAAATATGATTTAACTTCTGTACCTTGCTGGTTCAGTCTCGATTAGGATGTTTTCCACAAGCATCACTGTTTGTTTGTTTTGTTTAGTTTTTTCTAATCTATTTATTTTCATTGTGATTGTAACAACAAGTCACTATAAGCACGTTTAAAGAGTTGGAAAGTTGAAGCCCAGTGTACATTGAGTGAAATATCTCACTCTCGGTTTGGATTTCCTTTAAAAAAGCGAATTCATTGTAAACTACTTGAAAGAAAATTTTTGATGTTAACTTTTGGAACCCCCTTCCCTTTTTATTTTAAAATAATCCCAGCATTTCATATAATTGAAATAGCTCCATAAAATTAAATGATTGAATTTACCATGTATAACTGTGATCATGCTGTTATTACTATATCAAATTACCTGAAATTCAAGTCTTTTTAATTTTAGTCGACGCCAAGCCCGTTGAATTATGGACGCGCATTCATTCTGCAAAGTAAACAATAATTTTTATGATATCAACAGTTAATATGAGCATCTAAAACATCCGTGATCATCGCATAAACTTCCAGTTTCATCATCTTATAAACTTCATATTCTGTTGATGTTGATATCAAAGGTCTATTTTTTCCAGTGGAACCGCTGCGGCCAACGTTTTGAAAATGGTCTTCTCCCTACAACGGGAACTTTCTCAACAACGATTAACGTTTAACAAACGCCATATTCCAACAATGCCCTCGTCTCAAAAGCAACCACCACCTCACAACGCCCACCCCCTTATGACGGCAACCTTTTCACAACGTTTCGGTAACTTGAGTGCGTCCAAACAGCCGTCTCAAAAACCCGACTGACGGGGGTGTAACAAGATGTGTTATCAAAGACAACAAAATTCTCTTCCCTTATAGTAAATTTTTTTGGTATATGTGGAGGATTAAAAATGTAGAAGTTAAACACGGACTTCAGATAAAATATGAAAAATGCAGAATATTATGGCTAAAAATTATTACCCTCCTCGTTCTTCGATGCTTTCTCCAAGCTCTCTGTATTAATTTGACAGCTTCAATCTGTCAGGAGGAAAGCAGTAATTATAAACTAATATGTAATTATATGCTGATGATAATTGTGAATCCATTTCCCTGATAAGGCCATGGAGTCGAAAGGGAACAAACAATGCCTTTTAGAAAGAATCTCATCTTTTTGGATCAGACTACAACTAAAATCGCCGAGAAAGTTTTAATAGTGAAACTTGCAGTTAAGATTTAAAAGACAGAATAAAAGTTCAATGAAGATGAAAAAGACATGACGCCTTTTGAATCTTAACGGCACATTTATTCTGCAAAGTAAACAACAATTTTGATAATGTCGGTATAAAATATCAGCATCTTAAAGCCGTCACGCCATGTTGAAGTACATAATAGAGGTCTACTTTCTACGAAAAGTCTCTTCTGCAGTCATCCGCCTACAACGGTCACCTCCGTACACCGGCTGCCTTCCTAGAAATGACCACCTCCTCAGAAGGTTCTCCTCTGTACACAGGACAGCTTCCCATGAACCGCCTCTTTCTTACAACAGCCACCCCCTCACAATGACACATTGCTGGTTCAGTCTCGGTTAGAATGTTTTTCACAAGCATCACTGTTTGTTTGTTTGTTTTGTTTAGTTTTTTCTAATCTATTTATTTTCATTGTGATTATAATGAGATATCACCATAAGCACGTTTGAAGAGTTGGAAAGTTGAAGCCTAGTGTGCATGGAGTGAAATATTCCACTCTCGATTTGGATTTCCTTCAAGGCGAATTTATTATAAACATCATAAAAATAAATATTTTGATGTTAACCTTTGGAACCCCCTTTCCCTTTTTATTTTAAAATAATCCCACCATTTTATACAACTGAAATCGCTTCATGAAATTAAATGATTGAATTTACCATGTATAACTGTGTTAATACTGTCATTACTATATCAAATTACCTGAAATTCAAGTCTTTTTAATTTTAGTCGACGCCAAGCCCGTTGAGTTATGGACGCGCATTCATTCTGCAAAGAGAACAAACATTATGATATCAGTAGTTAATATCAGCATCTAAAATATCAATAACAAACGCCACATTGCAACAATGCCCTCGTCTCAAGAGGAACATCCACCTCACAACGCCCACCTCCTTCTGACGGCAAACTTTTCACAAAGTTTCGGTAACTTGAGTGCGTCCAAACAGCCGATTCAAAAACCCGACTGATGGGGGGTGTAACAAGATGTGTGACAACTCGTGCAAATAGACAATTCCTGATAGCTTTATTTCACTTAGAAGAAATTAAGTTGAGAAATCTGAAGCAATTAATTAATATGTTACGCTGCTTGCTCAGTTTAGTTTAAAAGTTTTCATGCTGCAGTGCTATAATGGAATTTCAAAAATGAAAATATTCTCCAATAGCCCCTCAAAGAAAAGACAGAGACGGAAAATCATTTCCCCCTAATGGCTACCTTTGTATCAATCCGCTACTTTCCGCTTTCTACAAAGTAAAATTTAGAAATTTACAAGTACATCTTAATTTCCTCAAGAAAGATATTCCATTTAAAAATTTTTAAAGCATATGACTCCAGTTGACAAGTTAGCAGCTTTTCAAAACACTGCTGCGCCGCTTCGGTGGGTGAGTGAAACAAAGGTTTTTTTATTCAAAGTTTTTTCATTTGTGATATTTTGGACAAAGATTGATTAGATTTTCAAGGAGTCTGAAATATTAGAGCTGCAAAGTCAACTATATAGGCTTCGAACCCGTTGAATTAACGTTGCAGCTCTAATTTGTCAGGAGAGAGACGGAATCATGTACTTGTTATTTATTATGTGTTTTACTTTCAGAAATGTCCTCTCCTTTTTATAATGGGTGTTGTCGAAACCTTGACAACTGAAAAAAAAGTAAACTAAATTCGATTTGTTTTTTTTTCCCATTCGATTTGTTTTTTTTTTCCCATCATGGTGTGATTCTTATCTTCTCTTGACAATTTTCATAGTTTATTTTCTTCTTTGAAAAATACAATTAAAGAAAATCTTTTTGCATCAGTACCTCTGAAATTGAATATGGCCCTAATAAACAGTTCTGATAAAACTTTGAAATTTTGTTTTGTGGGGGTTTGGAGTTTTCGATAATTATGCCGGGCCCGCTCTACGCAATTCAGTTGTTGGCATGTAATCCTTCCTCATCGGAAGCTTTAAAAAAAGAAAAAAATAATAATAAGCAATCTGCTACGTTGACACAACATTAGAAAGAAATCAGAATACCTGTCTTTGCTGTTCTCCATCTTTCTTGCGGGCTTCCTCTTCAAAACTGAAAGAAAGAAATGTTAGCACCACAATGACAACTACCAATAATACTTGGTTGCAACGCAAGTTTTGCAAAAATAAAGCCTTGTTCTTTCCATTTTACTTAGTGCAAAGATGTTAAATACCTTGAGCCTGCCTCAAACACATATTTTGAACTTAAACTCTTGAATGTTCACATTAATGTCGAGTAGCTGGTGAAGCAATTTAATAGTTTGATAAAGCAAGCCGCACAATCGGTCTGTAAAAGTTTTCCGTTGTTTATTTACAAACTTAAAACTTTTATCGAAATTGAACTTAATGATTAAAGACCTACCTTTCTTTGCATTCAGTTTCTGACCTCTGCCAAAAATAGTCCCTGAAACATGCGAATGTAAAAAAACTTATCCAAGACGTTACAAAAACCATCTTGGCCTTTGTAATATTTTCCCGAGTCTGATTTATGATCAGATTGCGTCATAATAGCAGCTTTTTCTTTTAAGCGCGCGCTAGAAACAGAAATTCATGAAGAATTACATTTAAAGTAATATTAACGCGTGAACCTCCCTAGTTAGATGTGTGTCTACTGACTTATAACCATGGAATATTCCGTTGAACTCCTAGAAATACAAAAACTAGTTTTGAGTGGAATTTTAGATCAAATATTCTCAACAGTTACCTCTATCCCGATATTCATCGATTACAAAATTCTATGCCTTCTTTTTGTCGAATTCCGGCTTTTGGTACAATTTTGTTGATAGGGCATTGGAAATACAAAGAATATTCTCGGTTTCAACGATAAATATTTAAGTGTTCTATGGGTTCATCTCAAAAAGAACATCTATGATCTCTCAAAACAGTTTATTTTAACTCCTGTTCTGCGAAGACGCCAATGACCGTGAAGAAACCGTTTCATCAACAATTTTTTTTTGAGATACAAAGCACTGTAGTTGGGAAATGTACCTAAACGACCCTTAACTAGCGAAACCTGAAGAGGACTAGCTAGACTGCGAAGCTCCTTGCCCTCCCATCGCAAGAACAATACAAAAAAGTCCCAGAGTCTTTCAGTGTTTCGGGCCACATAATTTTTCGCTTTGACTTGTCAGGAAACGCGATTCGAGTAAAAGAGACTTAACTTGTATGAAAGTTTCCATGACAAAGGTTACGCGGGGTCGGAAAGAGAGCTTCGAAAGTCTTTGAGATGAATAATCACGAGTACGAGATCAACGCTTTATGGTCTTATTTAGTGTAAGGAAGTGAAATTCTGACAGTCGATCTTCTGTCTTACTCTGCTCTTACCCAACCATATGCAAAATACTCCAATAACAGGCTATCAATAAGAATTGCAATAAGAATTGCATAATTCAACAGTTTCAAAGTTGCACTCTTGTCTGAGGTGTATTCAGTGCAAAAAGGTCTGTGAGGCGTTATTTGTTTCAACATGGTCATATAGAGATTTTATTCCATATTAGAATGTGCCTGTAACCAAACAAAGGGGAGAGCACGAAAAGAAAGAGTGAGGAAGGAAAAGGGTTGGCTAGGAAGGCGGGAGAAGGAGAAAAAGCCATATTACAACAGACAAGAAGGACAGTGCGTGTTTTCGCTCATGCTGAAAATACTCTCTTGATTTCTGATTTTCTGTCCGGGAGATGTACGCTCTGCAGTAGTGATTGGAGGTGCAACTTCTCTGAGCCATTGTATGTATTATCAACTTAACTTACTCTAAACTGATAGCGTCGGTGAAAGTTAAAACAAATATGGATTTGGTTAAAAAATTAAATCAAGTCTTCAACATTGAATAAACAATTGCTAAAAGAGAAGAATGATTTCAGCGGATTGACGAGATAAATAAAAAAGCTGTTCACAAGTGATGCATTTAGAGATGTTTCGTTTTTCTTCTCTTCTTATTCCATGGAAAAAAAGACGTAATTGACGTAATCGCAGAGCCTTCGTGCGAATTTATTCAATTACAAAAAATTTTAACCGCAATAAAATAGTACACATTTGGTCGGTTTTTTTTAGATAAAATAAATCTCAACTTCCTACAACATTGAATTTGGCCCACATTGTACACAGGCAACATCAAGGCACCTTAATTGAATTCTCTCTACACCAAAACAGATGAGACGTTTCTATGCTTTCTATTCTTCCCACTTCTGACCTGTCTCTCTCTCTCTCTTCTGCCTCAGCTGACGGAGAGAAGACAGTCCCTGAGAACAAGGTTGGAAAGATTGTATTTATAAGATTGTATTTATAGAAAACTGGCCAAGCCAGCAGTTCTCTGTTATTTTATTCCATGTAATGAATAGAAATAAGAATCAGAAACCACTCTGGTTTAAATGGTCGAGCTAGCGCGCTTGCCCCGACACCCGTCATATGCTTGCCAGTCTCTTCAGGGCATTTTTACCTGATCTTCAAAGAATGAGACCATGACAATGAGCTCTCTGTAACTTTCACTGTTGATTATTTTCATCGCCGTTCTGCAAGGGCTGATCACTACTTTTTGCTTTGGTACCATGACTGCACGAAGAGCGTTCTCGGCCACTTTTGGCTTCTACTCTTGCGAAGCCATTCTTGGACAACAGTTCCCACATCATCATGGAACATTTCGGACGCAAGGTAGGGTTTGCGTCAACGGCATCGTTTTCCTGCTCGTCCATGGGCGGAGTAGGAGTCCTGAGTTTTCTTCCTGTTGAATTTCTTCTGTGAATCTTCTTTCGTTCCGGTTCACTCACTTTACGATTTGTATCTTCCCTTGGGATTTCTGTCACCCGTTCTGCCGAAAGTTCGCATACCGGGCCTAATCCGTCCGGTCTTAACCCTTTCCCGGTACTTACGACGTATCCTTGCTCAGTGCCGCAGGGACCAGGAGAATTGATAACGGTCAGACTACGTGTTTCGTCAAAAGGACGAAACCAAGTGAGCAGAAGTCCTGTTTCCGAATCAAATATCATGATGTGGCCACTCGCAATGCCCACCCAAATAGAGTCACTCGTGGGCTCCACGCAGGTAATACACGCAATCGCGTCATCGTGATCTTTGTATGACTCGGATTCCGCAGAGAGACTCCTTAGAACAACTGCACAGTCAACGCTGAAGTGGTTCTGCCTGTTTTCTGAATCCCATTTGCTGAGTACGGACCTGCACACGGACAAAACGCTTTTTTCGTCACGAGAAACCTTTAGAAAGGAGATTTGCGTTTGTGGGTTGTTCTCCAATCCCTCAGGGCCACCGTACCACACGGCGTCGATATCGAAAGCCTCCACTTCGCCTGGTTTTGTTAAATATCTGTAAATGTATCGGCTCGTGGATACCCAGAGTTTATCCTGTGCCACTGTGAGTGACAGAATTCGGTGGCGTCCAACATTGAAGCTGTGAAAAGCACGTTTTTTGAAGCTCTTTTTCATATCTGTTTTCAAGATACAATGCACGTTTCCATCGTAAAGTCCAACAAACACGTACTCATCGTTTGATGCAACGCAGCTAACTGGTTGGTCGAATCTCATGGATGCCACGTACTTGTAACGCGACTCAAACGAAGTGGAGTAAGCGTTGACCAAGGCAAACTCTCCACGAACAGCGATTAAGACGAAAGGTGCCATAACATGCATGTACTGGATCTGAAACAAGAGACGCTGCTCTTGATAGGTTTCAATTGAGAAAGAAAACTTCATGCTGAGTGTGCGACCATCGTAGACAAAAATTCGGTTGCCCGTGTGGTCATCGCAAGCTATCCACAGATCAAGGGAATCTTGCACGAGACAAGCATGACGCACAGACTGTTGATCTGAAGGGATGAGCTGCTTGGCTATCAAACACTGAAACGCGGGATGACAGACTTGCTCGGTTATTTTAGCGGTCGTCGGTCTCTTGGTCGGCCTACCCAACCAGCATCGAAGCATAAGTTCAGTAAGCGTCGGCAAGCCGAAAGTCGCTACCGGAACGTGCTGCCACTGTGGACGCTCTCCAGCAATTACAGCCGCGTTGATTTTTGCACCTGAATCGTACCCGATGAACGGCATTAACCGGGTGATAATTCGGTAAAGGAGGATCGCATACGAATATACGTCTACTTGAAAGGTGTATTCCTCTTTATTTGCTGATTCCAACATCTCAGGTGCATGGTTACCGGGAGATCCAGCGCATGAAATCAAACCAGTCGAAGTCGCGAAGTTCGCCGTGCCAAAATCAATGAGCTTGACGTGAAGATCAGCGTGTTCCTCCAAGGACCAAACAAGGACGTTTTCGGGTTTTAAGTCTCTATAGATGACACCCATGTCATGAAGGAATCTCAGTGCGTCTGCAACTTGATATGCAATCCGAAAGAGAACAATGCGATCAATCAACTTTGGGCTGGATAAGATCTCGGTGAGAGCCCCGCGCTCTGCTAGTTCCAGCACAAGGCACAAGGGACGCAAAGACACACCGATGATGTTGATAAGGTAAGGATGCTGTCGTACACGACGCAGCACGTTCAGTTCCTTGCGCGCCTCGCGGTAATGCCTTAAGGGTTCGGATTCATCGCTTTGAATGTAGAACTTGATGGCGACTGCCTGTCCTCGACATTCCCCGCGAACGACCTGAGAAATCAGAATACTATATCAACAATTTTGGCCTTTGTTTTACATTTCCTGTTTGCGTTTTTCTTGCGATACTAGCTGAGGGAGCTTGAAGGTATATCCTTAGCTGAGGATTTCACGGTCCGTATGGCAAAATCCCGACAAGCAAGAGCCAATCAGGACGCTTGGATTTAGCACAGGACTACGTTGCCATACAACAGAGGGGTCTTACAGCCTCTCTTTCGGGCGCAGACGCCTATTACACCATCGACAGTCAGTTATGGAAAATTCATTAAGGTCCCTTCCTACTGAGAAAAAATCTTTAACTGCGAGGAAATCAACAACGAGCCTGCTACTAGCGAGCCAAGGCGGAACAAACAGCAAAAAAAAACAAAACGAAACAAAATAAAAATAAAACGAGAATAAGCGGTGAAAAAATAGCTCGGACACCAAGGTTCATGAGAAAAAGGAAAGTTTACAGCAGAGCATTTGTAATCTCTGTTCGCCCCTATCACGATAAATTTTCTAAAAAGACAGAAGATAATAAGTTCACCCCCATCCACATCAGCTTGATCCTAAATTTTCAACTTAATTCATTGCGGCAAAAAAGCTTCTTTTCTAACGAAACCATAATAAATTGCATTAACACGCAAATTTCACACCGGTTACAAAAAGACCGGTGCAACGTAATGAAGAAACAGATACCTTTCCAAAGCCTCCACTTCCCAGAATACTCGAGTCGGCGTCCTCATATGTAACGTCTTCGTGCGACAACAATAAATCAGGATCTACGTCATGTAACATTATATCAGGTGCAACCTGGTGAAGATCAACTTCCCAGCTCGGGTGATTGGGACAACGGATTAAGTCTGACTTTGCACTTTGACGCTGACATTCGGCAAACGTGAACTTGTAGGGTGCAAGGCCGAGTTTTTCACACATCATACAGGGAATAAGCTGCCTGACTTTGGGTTGCTGTCCGTCCGTCGTCGATAATTCTTGGTACCATTCGCGAATGAGCGTGTCGATGTGGTCAACCGCGAAACTCAAAACCCTCCGACCTTGACGGCAAGGGCTTACTTCCGTTCGAATCAACTGTCGATCAGATCCGGTGTCAGGGACACAGTGCAGCAGGAGGAACAACCGTGGGTGACGAAGGCAAACGCCAGATTTCCAGCAGTGAAGGAAATTGTCGTCTATCAGCGTCGCCAGATCTGTCGGTAACTTCGGTAGACAATTGACGGGGAACTCCTCCACGAACGGGCAGTTGGGAAGGTGTGGTGTTTCACTCCGTGGTTTGTCACTCCTGCCCTCTGCGGAGGTGCCATCCGTAGGATGTTTAGGTGTAGAAGCAGCAAAAGATGAAGTCCTTTGTGGTGTTCCTATCGCGATATCAGCTGATTGAAAACTTGTACTTGGAGAACTGTACGACGATAAGTGCGACACGAACTCGTTTTCAACCGCTTCAATCTGAATACCACAGGCGGTGCTGTCAGACAAATGGTTCCCGGCTGATAGTAAATGAAACGAAAATAAAAACAAGATTTGTTTATCAAATGACAAAGAAGAAGAAGAACAAGAAGGGTTCAGCTATTTTAATATGTGGACAATAAAGAGAAAAAACTATTAGTAAAACATTCTTTTTACTTATCACTTCTACCTCTTTCCCAGAAGTAGCACCTAAAGACTCAATTTCTTGTTCAACAACACAATTAAATGCAAGAAAATGAAGAAAGGTTACTTGTTTTTGACTAGTATCTCATTCGGAAAGAAGAAAAACGTTTACTTGCTCAGCCCTTTACACCCTAAAATCAGAATACATATTCTCTATACTGCTCTTTATACATTTCCTAAAGTGCCGACAAGGAGAATTTGTTTACCAATCATGAGCTTCTTTCGTTGGTGATCATTTCCTTTATTCTCATGACCTTAACGTGTGATCCAGGGGTGATATTGTAAAGAAAAAAAGAGACACAGTAGCTTAATGGTAAATGGAGTGGCCTCCGGACCGAGAGGTGTGGGTTCGAGAACTGGCCGGGTCAATGTGTCGTGTTCTTGGGCACAAATGTTTACTCTCTCCTCCCAAAACAATTGGAATATTCGCTCATGTTTTTTCGCGCGATAGTTGGTAATTCGGACCCGAGTTTTCCTTCATGTTTAAAATCTCGATCTCGTGATGTGATTATTGAGGAGAAATTCAGTAACAAAGATTAATCTACAAATTATATTTTCCTTCACCTCTTGTCTCCTTGTCGTCATCAACAGTCCGTATCTCCATGGATACGTCTCCAGTTTCACCAGAACCTCGGCTTGAACCCCTATGAAAAGACTCCAGGATGGATTCTTTATCAGATGTACGGCCGTTTAACGCGGAAGAGATCTCTCCGTCGACTTCCTTCTCTACAGTAACTTGCTGATCATGTGGTCCTTCTGAATAACTTTCTGTCGATTGCGGAAACCGTTCAGGCTTATCAGCAACAAGGCGATCGTCGGGTTGGCCTATTTCAGGGACTTCAGAAGTATCTGTTGAGGAAGGATTGTTAGATTTCTTATCGGGTGTCGCCAAGGAACAGTTCTGATTGAAGCCATCAGGGGTACGACCTACAGGATGAAGACCTAGGTCAGGATTTTCCCCAGCCGCTTCTGATTCGGAGCTGTTCTGATGGTTGTCGGTTTGGTCACGAGGAGTATGGTCTGGAGTGCACGATCTGGATCCAGCGGAGAGGTAAGGAACACTATCGCTATCATCACTGTTGCTATGCTGAGTTGTTTTGTCGTCTAGAAAACCGTCGATTTTTACAGAGGGACTTTCTCTCTTGCTGATATCCTTCAGATCTTGACTAGCTTCGATATCGGTAGGTTCCCCTCGTCGAGATAAATTTTCCGCATCATCATTTTCAGCCATGCAGTTGGCAGATGGCCGGTGGTCAGCCGGGGAAGAACCTTGCGGCACTCCAGGGCTGGTGTACGACACATCGGAAGTAAGCGTATCACAAGACCCGTCTTCGTAGCTCGGACATGAAGTGCTTAAACGAAAATTTTGGCGTAAGATAGCTACATTTGAATCACTTTTAGGAGTTCCACTATCCAAATCAGCAATTTTATCTTCTTGACCTCGTCTCCCTGGATCAGTGCCATGTTTAAATATTCTTCTGTTTCTTCTTGGGCCAGCCCTGGAACTTGATCCAGGAAATGTCCGATCAGTAATACCTGCCGACTTGGTGCGAGCTTCGTCGTCGTCGTCTTCCGAACTGTATTCGAACCCCGAATCACTCCTAGAACTACCGCCATCCAAGTCGGGATAAGCGAAAAATCTGCCGTTGATGTAATTTCCGTGGCGTTGACCACTAAAGAATCGAACGATACCGGGAAAATCGTTGAGAGATCCTTGCAGATTCTCGAGCGATCCACCGAGTGCGGGATTTATAGAAGGGGAGGTATGCCCCTCATAGTCGCTTTCCACCAGGCCACCATCTGGGACACCATACACGGTCAAAGGACACCGACAGCAGAAGGGGTCCAGCTGAAACGGGCTGGTGTTGTATTCCTGGCGGTTGAAGTTTTCTCCGCTAGACAGCATGTCTTTCATGTAATATAACAGGCGCGAAATGAGCCGACACCAAAACCCATGTGGAATGTATGGCAACGAATGGAGCCGCTTCAGTGTAATGAACGGTAAATCATCATTCGTCGCTTCATCCGGTTGTTGGGCCGATAATCTGGAAGGGATGAGGACGCGACCTTCGTCCAAGGAGCAAGCGATCTGAAAACGATTCAACAGGCGAATGAACTGCGGGGAGTTTTCGTGCGGAAACTGCTCACCTCTAAAAGTCTGAGGTAGATCTTCAAGCTTCAAGACGCCGTTATGAATGAACGGATTAACTACAGGTAGCGTCACGACTTGTGCCATCAACTCGCAAAGCCACTGGGGATCAATGAAGAAAAGATCCTGAAGATCTTGATTTGGGTCATTGTAGTGCATCAAAATTCCTGTTAAAGGATCAATTGATGATATTTACAAACTGAAATCCTTTCCTTTACCTTCACTACACTATAAATTCAACAGGTATAGAGAATAAGGAATATATACTGACAAAGGGAGATCATTTCAGGCCAAATTCTCAAAATTGCCTATTACGAAATTCAAGGTCATTAGCTGGAAGAATTAGCATGAAGATTGAAAGGGGTAAAGCTGATACTTCTATATCGTATTAATCTCGACAATTTGTTGAGTTAGGACTAATTCACACACCTCTCTTACTTTTCAAGGCAAAATCTATTCAGCGTTAGTGGAAGGTTGAGTTAGCGCGAGAAACTGACTCATTACCAGTACTATGTACAGGAAACCGGGGAGCTGGTGAGTCACCAGTAAGAAACGCAGGAAAATCAGACGACCCGTGTCTATGGCTGCAATGCTCTCCAGAGGAGGAAACATACGGCCCGTGATAAGCGGACATTCATATACTTAAACCAAAGCATGATTGCAAAACCACGTGTTGCCAGGTAACAAACGTCCAAATACCTTGCTCTACGTGCATGTTTTGGCCAATCCGCGAGCTCATGCCTACCTCTCTCGTGCATAAACTGCGTGACTTCAGTCAAATCGTTAGTGTCCTCAATATCCAGATCGTCCTTCTTTATGGTGTCCAGGACAAGCGCCTCGTACTCGGATTTGTGCAAGATTGGCATGCGGCCATTATCCCGCAGCTCCTGTCGCTTGGTTTGAATGACATCTGCCACTGACAGAAAACTATGTGGGATTTTTTCTCCCATGACGAATACCTGTCCTCTGCCGCTCTTCTGAAGGCTCCTTGCAACATCGTAAATGGTGACTCTGAGGTCATCAATGCCTATATTTTGAAAACAAAATAAACCGCTTAAGTTAAATCGTAACGAATGGACACAAGGGGATCAAAAATGGAGGGAAGGAAATAAAGATGTAATCCGAAAATCACTTCAGCAAAGATACCTTCTCTGTTGTCCACAGCACAGCTGACTTCCTTTATTCCCTTGACATTTATTCGATTGTACTTCGGTAAAGAAACCAGCTCCCATACTAGTTCACGCATGCGCTCTGGGAACCCCTTTTCCTTCTCTTTCCGTACCTTATCCAGGTGTGTTCCCACAATGACGAGGTTGGTGTTGGCAGCGCTGGCAGCAATTGTGTCCAACCAGCTCGTAAGCATCTCGATTCCTCTTTCACCTGCCGAAAATTGGAAAGGCTTTCAGAAATGTCCGTTTGAGTTACTTCCCTTGACCCTCTTATTCCTAGGATCTCATTAGTAATTCTCTTTGCTGTCTGCCATACAATTCTTATGATGCGAGTTTAGAAGATTTGGTATTGGATTAACGAATAATATCCAAATTGATACTTTCATTTATTCTCATCACTTGTCTGCTCGATATGCTGTTGATATTGTAAGGAGAAATTCTGTCTTGGTCACTCATCGGAGTTAAAGGGTCAAACGCAAACTTGAATTGCTCATCATTTCAAAACCAGATTATTCAGTAGTTTCTGGAGAAATTGTTGTGCTGCGTCGGTGAGCGAGTGAAATAATGAGATGGTTATCAATTGTAAATTGAAAAAGGAAGGTCGACCAGCTTAGCAGATTTTAAAAAACCTAGCGATTCGGCCAGGGAAGGCTTATTTTCATTGCGTCAGCTTTCCAAAATTCCTTAAGGGGGTAAACTCCTTTATGAATTTTGACCTGAAAAACCAAACGATTTTCTCAATTGCTTTATCGACCTCCGCTGTCGGAGGGAATCTGGAGACAATTTAGTTATATCCCATCCCTTAACGGCTAAAGAACAAAAAACAGAGGTGCTTGGGGCGGGAAGGAAGGATTTATTCTACCGTGTTACACACGAATTCCCAAGTTAATTCTCTTCCCCCCCCCCCCCTTTTCAAAATCTAACTTCTGTTTTCTAATAAGCAAGAGGTATGGAATTTGCAAAAGTTCATTCAACGCCCAAATTTATGATAATTACCTTCCTCCAGATTCCATACCAGAAGGTACAGAGCCAGAGTTGAAAGAAAACATTGATGCGTGGTATAAAAATCCTCCTGGCCACCAAAATCCCAAATCTTAAACACAAATTCCGGATGGATCGAAAAGAGACCAAAATCTTTGCGATTGTAGCGGAATTCGTCCATAGCAATCCCTAGCAGAGAAAGAAAAATTCTCTCAGCAAAATTATTTGTTATTTTGCCTTTCTCTGTCGTAACTTATTTCGGTTTCTAATTTCGGGAGCGTGTCAGAGGGGAGCTCACTAGAAAGAGACGAGTTTTTTAAGAGTGGAGCTTATTAGCGACGGGGGCATTTTAGTGAGGGGAACTTTTTAGAGGCAGGGCTTTTAGAGAAGGGAGCTTATTAGAGATGGAAGGAACTAGAGGCAGGGCTTTTTAGAGAGTTGAGCTTTTTAGAGATGGGGGCTTTTTAGAGCGGAGCTTATTAGAGACGGGGGCATTTTAGTGAAGGGGAACTTTTCAGAGGCGGTACTTTTTAAAGAGTGGATCTTATCAGAGACAGGGGCATTTCAGTGAGGAGAACATTTTAGAGGCGGGGCTTTTGAGAGAGTGGAGCTTATTAGGGACAGTGACTTTCAGAAACGGGAACTTATCAGAAACAAGGACTTTAAGGAAGGGGAAGATATCTGAGACGGGGACTCATGAAGAAGAAGCTTATCAGAGGAGTCTTGTTAAAAGAGGGGCTTTCTTACAGAAAAGAAATAAAAGCAAGAAAAAAAATCTCTACCATTTGTTGCGTTGTTGACATTATAGTTATAGTCCCTCATCAGTCGGTGCTTCAACGTTGTCTTTCCCTGTTCAGCCCGACCAACCAACATCAGCTTCAAAGTGTAATACCCCTCTGACCTGCGCAAGATGTTCCGAAGATACATTATGGTTTTGATACCATTTTTCTTGATCTCTTCTGGGGGATCTGTCAGCTTAATGGGTTTAATAGAAAGTATTATTTAACTAATAAAAACAGCCTTTTAATTGTAGTATGTTCTGGGCTCTAAGTCAGTGGAGACAAAGTCTTTTATAAACAGTGGTTGTCATGCAAACAGTGTAAAATTTCCGGGAACAGCCATTCTCTAGATATCCCTTTGTCTCTTTACACCCTAACTTCAGTTTGCTTATTCTCCATACTGTTCTCTCTACATTTTCTAAGATGCTGATGAGGAGAATTTGTTTAACAATCAAGAGCTTCTTCAGTTAATGATCATTTCCTTTATTCTCATGACCTTAATGTGTGATTCAAGGGTGATATTGTAAGGAGAAATTAGATGTTAGTCACTCTTAAGGGTCAAAGGATTAATAGTGAAGCTACATACTTTAACTTTCTCAATAAAATTAACCTTGTAGTAAGCACTTGACAATAGAGCGAGTAAATTATGTAAAAAAGAGCTATTAAGCACAAGAAAATGGCCTCTAAAAAATGATGGAAAATTAGAAAGTTTTTTGACCATGTGGATCCATTACATTCATCAGTGTAAAGTCTAAATTTCCTCCCTTGCACCTCCATTGAATAACAGATTTTATTGTGCTGGACAGCTCTTTACCAAGAGGGAAAACAACAAATTTTAGAAAAATCTTGAGCAAGTGTTCTCTCTCGCTCTTGCATGGAAAACTTCTTGCCTTCAAGTGCTGCTCCAAATTACTAGAGGCTGGTTAACTTGAGTGTCCCTATCCTAGTTAGTAAGGGTAATAGGTTTGATTGGAGTCCAATTCGGTCTGCTATCATGTGAGGGACAAACAAAATTGGATGACAGTGAAGCAAGAGTCTGATTTGTTAATTAAGAGTATGATTTCAAACAGAATTGGACAACATGATATCCCAACATACCGTAAATTAATCGAAACTATGACAAAATTTGAGAAAAAAACTAGCCATTGATGACACATTTTCATGAAATGCAACAATTAACTTGGCAAGATGTGGGAAAAAAGTGCACGCTCGTGATCAGTACCCTCCAGTTACATAGGTATGATGCATGAACTGTCCAATTATTCTGTCCAAATACTAGCACAATGCATACACTGTCCCACCAGTGCTCAATTTAGGCTGGTGATAACTAATGACGAGAGAATTTTGTTATAGTTTTGATTGCCGGTTCTCATATAATCATATCTTATTTATTTCTCTCACCTGATCCAAATTCTCCAATTTGAGCATCTCAATATTGGTGAGTCTTCCCATTTGTGGTGGAAGCTGAGTCAGTCTTGGGTTGCTAGACAGGTCCAGTGATTGTAGTGTTGTAATTTTGCAAATACATGGGGGTACTTCATACAAATTATTCCTTGCTATGTACAATATTGACAACTTGGATTCTGCCATGCGTCCAGGTAATGATTGCAGTTGATTATCACTCAAATAGAGCATCTTGAGTGATGGACTCCATTTACATCTCTTAGGCAGCTCGACAATTTTGTTGAAGCAGAGCTTAAGTTCTCGTAAATTTGGCATTTCAAGCAAACTGGCAGGTATACTCCTTAATTGATTTCTTCTCAAGTCCAAACAGTACAGTTTATTTAATATCTTTATATTTTTTGGTACACTTAGAAGCAGATTTGAAGCTAAGTAGAGTTTTTCCACCCATGTGACTTTCTCCAACCAAGATGGATTGACATCACCAAGAGCAAGTCTTGGCCAATCAATTCTTTTTTGTGCCTCATTGCAGTTTGTATTGAAGAGAATGATTCCCACAGCTTCTGTTCGTTGTTGTTGAATTCCTAGTCCAATAGGTATTGCAATACGAAATGAATCTTTGTCAGCAATACATGCCCTGCCGATAAAACAAATTAACCTTAGTTTATAAACATGTCAGGATTGATGGAAAGTTTGCCTAACCTCTGCTGGAAAGGTATATATTTCTTATTATCACACTTGGTAGCATTGCAGTTAACCTTTTCACTCCCAAGATCTCAATAGTAATTCTCCTTACTGTCTGCTATACAGTTCTGGTGATGTTGGTTTGGAGAATTTGGTATTGGATCAACTTATGTTCCGTTAATTTCAATTTTTCTTTAATCTCATCACTTGTCTGCTTGATATTGTATTGATATTGTAAAGAGAAATTCTGTCTTGGTCACTCATGGGAGTTAAAGGGTTAAAGCACACTGTTAGTGTTGGGAAGCTTTTGGTCTAAATTCAGACCAAAGATCATGTGCAAAGACAAAAGTATGGCATTTTTTATTATTCAACTGGAATAGGGTGTTTCAGTCTGCCATTTGATTTTTCCAAGGTCTTGGTGGGTGAAAAAAATAGAAATGAATTTCCTCCTTCCAAATAAATGATGATGCCACCTTGACACCACAATCCTTCATTTTTCTATAAGTAAAATGGAAAAGGGAAGGGAGAAATAGATAGGATGGCAGGGTTTGCCGATAATACTGGTTTGTTAGAGATGTAGCCAACAATGACCTGTTCCAAATACCTTATTCGGGCAAAATCATCCTCGGTTGGCACCACTGCAGCTGGCAATTCCGCAATAGCCTTCTGCTCTTCCTCTCTGCTCATTTCTTCCTTTAGTAGATATTTTAGAAGCTTCTTTTTATCATGCTTTGCTGCATAACATGCCAGCAACATGGCTGCTGCCTCACAGAAATGACCCTGTAATGCTTGCACAATGCAGTCTTTAAGGTGTAAGGAATGTCTCCCTCCTGAGAGGACTAAAGAACAAATGGCGTCGAGGTGACCTCCTCTTGATGCCTCAAGGAGAGCCTCCTTAAAGCATGAGTGTAAAACATCCTGGGGAGAAATTAACTTCAGCAATGCACGTAACTTGGGACTGTTCTCTCTAGCTGCTTTCTTGACCTCTGTTGGGAGAATGAAAGACAATTCTCTTAGGAAAGAAAAGAATCAAACCCTATTTACAACCAACTTTTAAGGTGACTAAAAGAAAAGTCGCAAAATTAAGCCTGAATCATGCTTATTCTTGAAATAAAAATGTAGAACAAATCATGCAACTAGTCAGAAAGATTTCAAATCTGATTACAAAGGAAGATCATCAGGGATTTACTGTTATTATTATTACTGGAGTAATATTTCTGAAGCCCCCTAGTAGAGGGGTTTATAGATCCTTATCAACAGCAACTTATAAAATTGATTGTTAAATAAAAAGTAACGGTGTTGAAGAGGTGGAAAATCTTAGGTCTTTTATAAAAATCTTCATGTATCTCTTAAAAAGATTCTGGGATTGATCTTCACAGAATTGTAGCTGATAATTTTGAAATAGAGTTTAGCCCTCTACACCCTAATATCACTAAGCATATTCTCCATACTGTTCACTATACATTTCCTAAAGAGTTAACAGGGAGAATTTGTTTAAAAATCAAGACCTTCTTTAGTTGATGATCATTTCCTTTATTCTCATGACATTAATGAACAATTCAGAGGTGATATTGTAAGGAGAAATTAGATGTTAGTCACTCTCAGGAGTCAAAGGGTTAGAGCACCTGTGTTACATCACTGCAGAATTGTATGAAAATCTTTTCCTTTCCAATCCAAAATAAAAAAGCTAATGCTCCTCACTGTTGGCTGTATTTTTTTCTTTTGGCTAGTTTAAAGAATTTGGTGTGATACCTCTAGAGGTAATCTAGTTGATAATTTTCTTAATTCTGATTACCTTTAACCCTAGTAGCAGAGCTCACAGAGTATAGCCCCATAGTTATACAAAATAGGAGTAACCTATCAAGCCGAAAAAATTTGGATGTACAACCATATGACCATACAACTGTATGACTGTACGACCGTATGACCATATGAACATACAAGGTGCTACTTTTAGCATGCGCAGCCAGCTGTACCACAGGCACTATCTTATAATCAGTCCTCTACACGGTCACAGAGAAGTTGCAAATGAAAATCCACTAATATTACCACGCACTTTATCCATAGTAGGGTTTTAGTTTTGTTGAAGAGATGTGCAGGAAAAAAAAAAAGGCGAGCTCCGCTTTCAGGCTTGCCTAAATCTAAATATTAGCATTTTAAAATGGAAAGGAGAAATGAAATAGCTGACATAAGAAAAATTCAGATTTTAATATTCTATTCTAATAGACTGTCCTCTTCATTGCGTATCAAAATTAAGGGGATGCTTTTTGATGGTGATCAGTTGAAAGAGTTGATCAAATTAACCTGGGAATGATTTGAGGTGTTCCCATGGATAATTCTTTAAAAACCCTTGAAATGTGAACCAATTGAACTCTCTCCAATTTCACTTACCTTCAGTTTTGAGGACACGAGCTGTCCTCTTGCAATTATTAATCACAGCGGTTTCATATGGAGTTTTTTCAAACTCATCCTTGCTGGTAATATCAGCATTATATTTCAAAAGTTCTTCCACACAGTCCAAGTTATCCATTGATGCTGCAATGTGAAGAGGTGTATAAAATCCATTGGCTCTTGCATTTGGGTTGGCACCAAAAAGAAGTAATAATCTAACCACACTGGTCTGTCCCAAGTTAGTTGCCTCGTGAAGTGGAGTGTATCCCAGAAAACCTAGACGCTCATCCAATTTGCTGACATCGGATATTTCTCGAAGCAATAGACGGATTTCAGTCACATTCCCCTCACGGCATAATTTGTGCAGCTGGCCAGCTGTTGAAGTAGTACTTGACAACGACATGACCTTTGTCTTGAAATAAAATAAGTTACATTGACACATTTGTCAATTTTAGCTAATTACAATCGATTTAAAGCCCTTACTTATTGAAGTGAAGTGAATTCTTTATTATTAAACCAACTGCCACTGACTGAATATTAAGATTTCAATGTTACATCATTTTGATTAACAACTAATATGCTAATCTGAGAACTACTGGCTAGTGATTTAATGATCCATAAGTAAAACATCTCACCATAAACAATAAACAAACAGCTATTCTTTAATTGCATTTATACTAACAAATCTAAACGACTCAAATAGTGGAGACGGCCAAACAAGTGCTTCAAAAGACTGTTTTAAATATTTTCCTTTAAAAATCATAATATTATTCAAATGAAACTTAAGAAGCTACAAATTATGCACACCATTCAAAGTCAGTTTCAAGCAGCAGCGACAGAATCCACGACCTGTCTGAGGTTTACTTCGAAGGCATGCTTTGAATAGCTAACAATTTAAAATAATAAGTATATTTGCTCACTAAAATGATCGTGATTCAATGCGATGTAGGAAATTCGAGGTACCTTCCGTACTTTATCAAATTGAATTCAAAGACGGACTTCCGGCAAGCGTTTAATTTACCTTCAGTGACTTCCAGTTTCGAGACGAATACTAGCTGAAGATGACCTCAGCCTTCTGAATAAAGGGGAGCTTTGAGAAGGAACTTATTTCCATCCTGAGAAGCAAATGTATTTGAAGTTAAAAACTGCATCTATACATATGGACTTCACGCCACCTAACCTACGTCGAGGTCGTTAAACGAAGGAGGAATATTCCCATGATCGAAATTTTTAGAACGACATTAATGCACAAATGAAACCGCTGTAATATGAATTGAAAGCGAACCTAAGACAAAGACAAAGGTGACTCACAGAAGTCCGTAGAGATGTAATTAGGCGAGAAAACGGGACGTAAATTCGTGCGCTCCACTCTGGACCAATTGATCACATGATCAACTACAGCGGTCCGGAAGTTGGCATCCTTGCAGGCCGGAAATTAGAACCCAGTAATATTTGAAGATAGTTTCGTTTTAAAACGATAATAGTTTTTCATCATTTATTTCCCATTTCAGTGTATATCTGAGATGTGTAATAGCCTTCATTTCCCAAAGTTTTCGAGGTCAGTCCCTGCCTTTCATCATAGATGGATCAGAAATCACGGCTGAAATATAAAAATAAAATGTCAGAAGTTTGAGTGAGACCTCGCCTCTGTGATCAGAGATCTGGCCCGGTTTTTAAAACTACTTCACGTCTTCTTATTTATTTGGAAGAAGGAAAAAACTAAAAACCACTCAAAAAGTTACAAATCCAGCTGAGAACTGCAACAAAGACAAAGAATATTTCTGAGGCAGAGAAAACATTTTGTGGTTTTCTCTAAAACCATACGATAACACGTACCTTTTCATTCCCTACTGCTGAATGACGTCAATTTTTAGAGAAGACAAGAAATTATCAATAATCTCTTGGTGATCGAAGATGTATCCGCGTAAGGACCTCGGGTTACCTGTGGTATGAAAAAATGATATGTGAAGTAGAAGGTCTCAAAAGGGTGATGGGTAAAATATGGACTGGACTATTTTTTGGACCATTTTTTGGACCATTTTTATGGCTTTTGCGAGTAACAGATTAAAATTTTGGCCATAGAACGGCTACAGGTTAGCTTCTCAGGTAAATTAAAATTTTCATGGTTAACTTTTTTACGACTAACGATGAAAGTTTGTCAATTTTTTACGCCTAACGGCTAAATTATTTAGCCGTTTCGCGGCTAATGGTCAATATTATGCATCGAGGCTCAGAGGAGGTCAGGGGTGTCATGCTAATTTCATCATATGAATTTCACGTGATTTCTAAGAACTACTGATAGGAGCTTATTGGTCATTTTCACCAGGAAGTTTGATGTTTCTGAGAAAAGTGGTAAACAATAAAGCTTAACTGCCGCCACCTCAAGCAGATTTTGTAAGAAAACTTTGGGATATCCGCTCCTCCTCAAGACAGGGAGAGCTAACCGGCGATGAATCTTCAAGTCTCCCTGTGGCTGTTCTTGTTATTTATAGTTCAACCGAATCGAGGTCAATTCAAACCCGCTCAGCCTTGCGATCCTGATAAGTGCCTGCCACCAAACTGCCGATGCAGCGAAGATCGCAGACCTCCCGGAGGATTGACTCCTGAGAAAACACCACAGATTATCATGGTCACATTCGATGATGATTACGAAAAAGAATATTTTGACTTATATAATGAACTCCTCGACGAACTACATAATCCTAACAACTGCCCTGCTGTAGGAACCTTGTTCGTTTGTCACAACTATACCGACTACTTCTTAGTGGAAACTGCATATTCCAGAGGATATGAGATTTCTGATCACACAGTGACGCATCAAGAACCGACCACGTACTGGGAAAACGCAGATTACACGGAGTGGAAGAACGAGATTGATGGGCAAAAAGAGATTTTGCATCGGTAAGTAGGTTGAGCAGTTTTCTAGAGTCACACACGCTCCCACGCGAATGCAGCTGCTTGTAGAGTGAGGCAGATCCATGTGCAATTTTTCAATTTTTCCCTTCTTTCCATACATTTTATACTGAAGAATCGCCCTTGTACGCACGCGATCTAGTCGGTCGAGTTCTGCCATACTCCGCGCATTAGCAAATACGCCAACTCTCATTTTCCCGGAAAAAGTTTGTATAAATGTTGCGTGACAAATTTTTATTAAAATCCATGGAACATATTTCGGTTCCATACGATTTGCTTAAACGTATCCTGTGGAAAAATATATGCCCGTGCAGAAACCTTGATACGTCGGGAAGTTACTGCTTCCTAAGTTAAGGGGCTCATCAAGATTTCTGATCTTCGCTGATCTTTGTTTATTTCTCTACTGATTCCTCCGGAAAACTCTCCCTGCATAGTCAGTTTGCGATATTAATCTTCACAGTTGTTTATGTCCCATTTCAATTCAACAAATTTTTAAGAGTACTCCATATCATCCATTACGATCTGACGATAAGAATTCCTAGAATTTTGTCCCGCTCGTCGTTCTTCAGTTTTTTTTTTTTTTTTAATTTTTGCCCGGTTTTGTAGTCATGATATATTCTACTTTATATAATAAGCTCAGTTATGCACGCATTCTGATTGGTTCTCACGTATGATCTATTGGAGGACAGACGTATAGATAACGTCATCATTAAAACTTTTTTCCGTATATTTTAATTATTTATTATATAAAACAAATAGATTCCAAGTTGCCGTACGTCTGTTCAGTAATAGATCGCAGAGGACGTCAAAATGTGGTAAGAACATCAGTGACACAATTGGCTGCGCCTCGTGCCACTTTTTTGTTCTTACCACATTTTGACGTCATCTGTGATCTATTACTGAACAGAAGGTGATTTAGTGTTAACAACTGGGTTGAAAACGTAAATTAGCCACCGTAAAGAGTAAAAAAGCTGACGTTTCGAGCGTTAGCCCTTCGTCTATCGCTCTGACGAAGGGCTAACGCTCGAAACGTCAGCTTTTTTACTCTTTACGGTGGCTAATTTACGTTTTCAACCCAGTTGTTAACACTAAATCACCTTCTATACTCTCCCACCGACGCAGCACCACAGTTTCTTTAGAAACTTACCCCTTCATTCATTTATTACTGAACAGACGCACGGCAACTCGGAATCTGTTTGCTAAATTATTAACAATGGGAACTGAAACTACTGAAGTCACAAGTGCTTCTTGGGACTTGTCATTATTACGCGCCTGGACAGGTTGGGGGAAGGTTTGAAAATTTTTTTGTGTAATGATAAAGTTTCTGTAATTATAAAATTTCTGCTGAAAACAATGCATTTGATCCACCCTCAAAATCTCCCCACCCCACCTCCCAAGCGATAGACAATCACTTGTCCCTGACCCCTTTGACTCCCAGATCAAATCCTTTATGTCAACGATACAATTCTTATAATGTTAGCTCAGATAATTTAGTATTTGATCAACTAATTATCTCTAAATTGGCTTTTTTTATTCTCATCACTTATCTGGTTGATACTGTATTTATATTGTAAGGAGAAATTCTGTTTTGGTCATTAATAGGAGTTAAAGTGTTAACAAAGTTAATTTCATTCGCAGATTTGCCAACGTACCTTACGATAAGATTGTCGGATTTCGAGCTCCATACCTGATGTTTACAGAGAACATGTTCAAAGCGTTGAACACGAGTAAATTTGGTAAATTTACTTATGACCTTTCCTGGCCCTCAAACATCATATTTGATGGAAAGGGGCCCATATACCCTTATACCTTGGACTACTTGTCAAGTCAGAACTGTCCCTCGGAAGAAGAACCATGTCCCAAATTGTCCTACCCAGGACTGTGGGAGGTGCCTAACGTCAACCTTATGAACAAAGACCACTCGACATGCGGATCAATGATGGATGCTTGCGATCCTGATGGAAATGCTACAGTCTGGTTAGAGATTTTGACGAGAAACTTCCATTACCATTACGACACGAACAGAGCACCCTTTGGAATGCACATGCATCCATCGTTTTTCCTTCGTCCTCCAACAACCGATCACATGAAGGCGGCTAAACAGTTTCTCAAGTATGCCCTGGATTTGGGAGATGTTTGGATCTTAACTCCATCTCAGATCATTGCTTGGATGAAAGATCCCCAAGATGTTGACAAAGCGAAGACCTTCGCGCCCTGGCAGTGTCCGAGCCGCCCCAAACCACGCTGCACTGAAGCAACGTCCAACAATTGCCACTACACAGAGCCTCAAGATTTCTACATGCGCACATGTACCGAGTGTCCGCCTCATTTCCCATCGCCTACTGATCCCGATGGCAATTAAATCTGATTAATCAGATGAATGACAATTATTTGTATGAATCGAATTTGTAATTGACCGTCACTGCTTTTGAGCAATAGGTATCACCCTCTGAAGTTAAGATTAAGATAATATATGTTCATCGGAATGTCCGGATACCGTATTTCCTCGAGTAAACGCCCATGCTCTAATAAGCGCCCTACCCCGAAAAGCGTCACTGCGCCAATCCCCTGGGCCATAATTTGAAATAAGCACCCCCTCGAGTAACCGCCCCCCCCCCTCCCACACTTTCTTAAGCAGTAGGGATACAAAAAAAATTTGTTTCTATTACCACTTTATTTGCAACTTTTTAAGCTTCAACTACAGCGGAATCAGTACAGGAGAATAGTTTCTTTTCCGTTTCAGTAAGTTCTATCTCCATGTACTTTTAGAGTTCCTTTATGCATGATATCTCTTTTTTTGATCTTTGTCCTACTGCTCCCCTATCAAAATAATCACCCCCTCGATTAAGCGCCCTAACTCCAATATGCGTCCCCTACCCCCTTCTTCAAGCGGAATTTTAAATTAGCACCCGGGCGCTTATTCGAGGAGTAGGATAATAAGTATAATCTTCTGTGACTGATTAAGTAATAAAGGATAAAAATTCAGCTTAAATTTCCCTCCATCTCTTCTTGGTGTTGTGTATCTCACAACAGAAGTTTCAGTTGATTTTGTCTTTAAATTGGCTGAGATTGATTTGGTTATCCACGAACTTAACTGGAAAGGACTGACTCTTCATAGCCATTAAAATTGATATGCTTGATTTCGAATGAAATGAAGCTTAAAATAACATGAACCGGTGTCCTCTACCTAAACGTAAAATGCATCTTCGGTTCCAGATGTTTCGTTCGCATTATTTAATTTAAGAGATTAGCTGGAGTATAGGGGTGAACTTTTTATAATATGATGAGCATTTTACACGTTTCAGCCACCACGGGGTGCATTATGTTCCTCTAAGCTGTTACTAAGGGGGACTAAGACGCTGTAATCTTCCCAAAGAAAAGGGGGAAGGGCAGGGAGGAGGTGGAAGGGTTGAGTCTCCCCAGTCTCCCCTACGTTCGATGTGGAAACTATCACTGGGGCAACATGGTATTGGTTGGAAAATTCCAGCCATGTAATTTTGAAAACTTGATTAACGGACAGGTTTCATAAATTGCAGCGTTGACAACGTATCTACGGGCACGGTTGACTGCAACTAAGCACTGGAGTTTTAAGATGCAGGTGTTCCCAATTCCCAGCTTGTAGATTGACAGACCAGAGCAGAGATCTAACCCGACTAAGGACGTCGCTCTACTGACACTGCCTACAGACAGTCAAATTATACCTCCCTCACTTCCACCCCCACCAAAAAAAAAGGAAAAGTAATATAATAATAATAATAATAATACTAATAATAATAATAACGATAATAATTATAATATAATAGTAGTATTATGAAAAGTAGTAACGCCAAATACAGACTATAAATTTGGATCAGTGCAATATTTTTTATGCAAAATATGCCATTGATGTCAGAAGATTGAGATAGCAGAAACAAAACTGGTGAAATATATAGCACCGCGAAAAGTCTATTTCAGACGACATGAATAGAAGTGAGTCAAGGCTTTATAGTGACTTGTGAGTTGTGACTAACCAAAATTTCGCTTGCCATGCTACGAAAACTAGCGCTGAGGCGAGAAGAAATGCTCGGGATTTTCTTTTTCTTATCAGGTTTCTGTAAGGAGCCCACTAAGTAATGCAATCCTGGTTTCTGTGCATTGCAAGAGTGTATCATCTGTGCAATTCAGGATGCACCAGGCTGAACGGAGCAGGCATGGAAAAATGTGAAAGCCTGGGAACGATAATCGATGACGTGCACTCACAAACAAGTTACAGCAAAGGCGAACAATTTTGACTGTGAAGAGGGAGATGGCGCTGTGTTTTGTGAAAATATCAGCATTTGTTTTGCTGGTCCTAGTACAAGTTTGTCATGGGAAGGACCCTCAACCCCAACAGATTCACATCTCAGCAACAGGTAAGGAAAACATATCAGAGACTGTTAAGAAGAAAAACTCAGATGTTAATCACCTGACTAATAACGAAGGCTAAGGCTGACACTCGAAAGAGTCATCTCTTCACAGTTAACGACAGGGGTCTCTCTACTTTTATCAACCTCTACTGAGCACTTTATGTAACAAATTCCCCGCGAATTTCAAGTTCGATTCTCGTTTTCTGGGGATTTAATTCAGGATTCCTAGTTTCGCACGCAGTCACATGACTTCCCAAATCGACCTTTTGAAATCTCCTCATAAAATTTCTTACACTTCAAGCAAGGCTGATTTCAACTAAGACGAAAGCACTATTTCCCCATTAAACTCAACTTCAGCGCACTTTCGATTCTCGAGAATTCCATCAAGATCGCATAACGAACTGCTTCTCTTCTTTCAGTTGTCCACCATGTCAATATTGTCACCTTGTTCGTTCAGTTCCTTCAAGGTTCCTTTCGCTTTACTTTTTCTCTTGAAGCAGATCGTAAGCCTAATCAGTTTTACATTTCAGCTACGACTAAATTAAGTGAAATTTCTGTAGCGCCCCAACATCGTACAAATCGCACAGGCCAGTGCAGAAATGTTAACTCTACCGAAAATGTTATGTAAGCTTTAATTTTAGAAAGTGTTATAATCTTAATCGTCCCAAGCAGAAACCATCCTACAAATCGAATCGCTCCTGAAACACCATTCACATTTTGAAATTTTACTACTTTGTGATATTCTTCCCGTTTTCTCAGGTTCTTTCAATGATACAATTGTGCACGGCTTCCGTGTAAAAAACTTTATGATGCGTTATGTGTTCATGAACACAGCTCTTGTTTACACTTGATTAAGAGAACTTGTGTCATAGAGATTGTAACTGGATTTCGACCATTTCTGCAGTCAGCTTAAAATAGCGTCTAAATGAAAGCGGAAACTCGCAGTTACATATACCACATAGGTCTGCTGCTTCCATCACGACTGTTAACTGGACCTGTTATGTAATGCCTCACTTATCTAGTAATGTTATGCTCTGACTACCAAATTGGTGATCGTAAATCGTTCAATTTTAAGGTCACAAATTACAAATCAAATTAGTTAGTTTTATTGCCTGCCCAAGCTTAAATTGTTATTCTGGTAATTCAATGGATAATTCAAGAGACACTCTGCCAAATTTCTGATTATATTTGTTTAATAATGTGCATGTGTTTTTACACAGTGAGTAAGTTTTTATTGCTGTATTATTGCAGATGAGCACTGAATATTAATATGCGTAGCATGCTCTACTGAGGTTATTAAAGACCTTGCCAGGTAGTTTTCATACAAAAAGATTCAAGCACATTGATTTGAACTTTTTTTTCAACTTTTAGGAGATCCTACAGAGATGATGATCACCTGGGTCACTATGGCTTACACCAACTACACTATTGTGGAATACAATAAGGCTGGTTTTCCTCTTACGCTGCGGAAATCTGGCAGCATTACTAAATTTACTGATGGTGGTTCAGCACATTTGGTGAGATACATTCACAGAGTCAAACTGACAGGACTGGTTCCTGCTCAAAGATATGGTAGGTCTTCATTTTCCAGCCTTCAATTTCAGATAAAGGAAATGAAAGGATGCTGCCTGACATTAAGGCTTTCCAGAGACTTAAAAGTAGATTGCGAAATATAAAGAATGAGTGGCACTCTGAAAAAAAGGCACTTCTAGTTTCTCTGGCTATTTTTCAGCCCATCGTTTTAAATTACTCATAACATTTCTAGTGATAAAGTTTAGCTTTAGAATCAGCTTCTGAAAGAAGAATCTTCCATCATGATTATTTTGAATTATTAGGGTTTGATATTAGAAGGGAGAATCCTGGAAGTTACATTTATGCAGGACTTTTTTGGGAAATCTTATAAATACTGTAGATTGAAATCTTTGATAAAGATTGGTTCCTTTATGTTAAAACTTATGCCTCTCGTCAAAAAACTGAAAAGAGGTATCAATGCAAAGGTTTATTCTTTTGTTTATGAAATTTAGATTATCACTGTGGAGGATATGATGGGTGGAGTGAAGTGTTTGCTTTCAATGCCATCAAGTCTGGAGAGGACTGGAGTCCAAGACTAGCACTTTATGGAGACTTAGGTAGTGTCAATGCAAAATCTATTAGCTACCTTCAAGAGGATGCTCAGAAAGGAAACTATGATGCTATTCTTCATGTTGGTAAGTTTTGAATTATTGATTTTGTTTTTGTTCATTCATGTGATTTAGAATAGTTGTATGGTATAATACTGTGAAAATAACCCAGCCGGGAACTATTAGAAGTCCAAGTTTTAGTGAAAGATCTCTATTACATCTGCAGAATCAAAGTACATTAAAAAAGGAAATTTTTATAAGTATTTAAATTTCATTTATTTTTTTCCAGGTGACTTTGCATACAATATGGAATATGTAAGTGAATTAAGGTCTTCTGTTTTTTACATCTGTTAAATGGTTTTTGTGGGGGAATACTAAAAAGTACAGTTTTCAATTGGTGTAAAATATGTTTGCCATCTGTTAACCTGAAATTTCTCTAACTCATTCTTCACACTTGCTTGAACCAAAACAAATTTCTCGTGGACATCCATTTTACACTTTCTGCACACTTGATAAATTGAACCCACTTTAGCTTGAACCTTCAGCTAACTCCAACAAATATTCACATCCCCTGAGATAATCTCCTTTCCAAATTTAGCCTTTATCTTAATATATAATTTCTTATTACACAAAACAACCTTGGTCCAGTGACTATGTCATCGGACCTTGGTAATTGAGAGGTGTATCTTAGGGGGTCTGGATCCTTATGTTTGACAAAACTGATGGAAACAATTTGGATGCTTTCATTTGTTTCAGGATAATGGAATGGTTGGAGATGACTTCATGAATCAAATTCAGACAATTGCTGCCTATGTTCCCTATATGACATGTCCAGGAAATCATGAACTAGCATAGTAAGTTCCTTGATGATATTATGAGGACTTGTGAATGGCTTCAAAGAGAAGGGTGTGATGATGCTCTTGCCTTAACCGTTTACACCCTCACATCAGTATCCATTTTCTCCATACTGTTACCAGTATGTCTCTTTTTGTACTGACAAGGAGATTTTATATGAAGATCAAAGCTTCTTAGGTTGGCAATCATTTCCTTATTCTCATGAATATTAGCCGCGTTACTGTAAGGAGAAATTAGATGCTGGTCACAGTAAAGGGTTAAAAGTAATGAGGGTTTGATTCCTCTTCAGTAATGTTTGGAAATCTCAGACTTGATCACTAAGTTTTACCACTAATGTATAGATTTAGCCAAGCCTAAAGTCAGAGCTCACATTTTGTTTTTTTCCCTCACATCTCAGGGGCACAACACCTTGCCCCAGCTAAGACTAGAACCCGGGTTGTCCAACTCAGAGCCCAGTGCACTGACAACTGGACAACTGGACAAAGCCGTGGTGTTGGCATGCCTGTGGTACAGTTGACCATGCATGTTAAAAGTAGCACCTTGTGCGGTCGTACAGTTGTACGGTTGTACAACCAAATTTTTTCGGCTTGATGGGTTACTGCTATTTTGTATAATTATTGGGCTACGCTCTACGAGCTCTGCTACAATTATTAAAATGACAATTGTATTCTATGGCTGAAACTAGAGTTTCTTTGATACATGTATGTCAGTCTGAAACATAAATATGTAATTTTTTGGCAGCAACTTCTCAAACTACAGAAACAGGTTTTCAATGCCAGGAAACACAGAAGGTATATCTTACAGGTATGAGAAACTCGCAAAAACAGCTTTATGTGAAGGGATACAGTACTTGTGTATGGTTACATTTACATGTGTGTAATACTTGTGTCAAAAAAAGAGGATTTTTTTATTTTATCATCAAGGTTAAAATTTACCATCCTTTTAATTTAAAGTATTTACACAAAGCCTTTGCCATTGCTGACCCCAGCAGTTTGCAGGGTGGTGAATCTGAGAGTCTGTGGCTTGATTTCTCATGGTGACTCTGAACTTTTATCTTTTGTCTTGTGCTCATGACAAAACACGAAAAAAACATTTTAGGCATTTCTATAGACACAGTTAAGTTTAGTTGAAATACCATTGCAATGGTCTTGATGGGCTGTCTCTCTGTTTTTTTTGGTTTATTTTATCTTCAATGATACATCTAATTTCTTGAGTACTTTGCAGTTGGAACATTGGTCCTGCACACATCATCAGCTATTCTACAGAAGTCTACTTCTGGTTGCAGTATGGAATTGAACAAATCGTTCAGCAGTATAACTGGCTTATCAGAGACCTAGAGGTAAAGAAATATTCCCTTCATTACCCCTGTATTTGTTTCTTTGTAGCCTTCTCGTCTCTCCACCTCTTCAGTTGTACCCTTTCTTCCTTCTTTTTCTCCTTTTTTCTTTATTCATTCATTCCTTCCTCTTCCCTCCACTTCTCCCAAACTCTTTTTCTCTTGTGTCATCATTTGTTCCTTCAAAGGATGGGTGATGTTCAGTGTTTGCCCAAGATTTTTCAGCATCCAGCTATAAAAACACCACCCGCCAAGGGTTAAAATTCATGGCAGATTGGGACAGTCATTTTAGTTCTTTGCCTAATTTAAATTGCCAGCATTCCAGAAATGAATAACTGGTGTTTCTGAAGAACATTGTTAATGCTATCCATTATTTGTTGGGGGTCATAACCATTGTTCCCTATTAATAGTATTAATAGTATTATTATTATTATTATTATTATTATTATTATTATTATAGTGTTACATTTTAAGAGGCGACCTCTGTAAAAGCGGTCCAGGGCATTTCGCATCGGAATAAAGTTTTCCCTCAAACTTTGCCCAATAATCTACCTTTGGTAGCGAGTAAATAAAACCACATTAGTTTCTGGAAATACGTTAAAATAAAATTTTTAGAGCTCTCAATAGTCAAAGCTGCAAAAGGCCCTTTTTTGACCGCTTGCAACATCGAAAATTTCAAAAGTTAAAAAGCCCGGTCCTCGTATCACACCGCATGCAGCAAAAGATCTTTTGTATTCTTAGACTGAGTAATATGTAAGGTGTATAAAAAGCATTTCAATTTTTATATTCGTTGATTCAGAGGTTCGTCATGATTTATTTAATAACACACGTTAGACAGCTTTCTGAAATTGGTCAAAAGTACTCTTTCTTTCTTGGTTGATATTGCTCAAGTCCAGACCAGACCATTGAAAACTCCGCTTGATTTCTTCTAATAAGATGTTTGGCATAAGAAAAATATAAAAACATCTTGCACTTATTAGTTTTCTTTGCCGTGGTGACTTCAAACTTTTAGCGATTTTGCTAGCGTGACAGCCGATTATGCAAATTAGTTCATTGAGCAAACTCCGACCGTTTTATATAAGTAGCTCAATAAATCTTATATTTTGGCCATTTTAAGTTGAAAATATAGTAGGACAGAGCTTTTAGACCACACTGATTGATACTCTAAACATTTTAAAAGGCCAAAATTTGACAAACTTTTCTATCTCGTGACGAAAGACGTCAACAACAACGTATCGAATATCATAATTTGATTAGCGCTCAGTCAACCTTTTAATGGCAATCTTTTTTAAAAAATTGGCTTCTGTTATTTCATATTTAAGTTCTGACAGCCTTTGTTATTCAACCTGTATGAACATTCCAGAACCAAACAGCAGGATTTTATTTAGTGTAACCGGCGATAACAGCGCACACTAAAATACACCGTGACCAGTGACTCTCACGTAATTCCATCGTGTAATTATCCTGAATTACTTCTCACGTTGAAATAAAGCAGCGATTGCTCGGATATCTAGTAGACAGGAACAAATATCATTTTGTCGTCACACCTGTCTGCATAACAGTCTCGGTTCATAACTTTGGAGGGTTCTTGTAAAAAAGAATATCGCATTCGCCTAACGAGTGGATGTCATAACTAGATTGCATAGCAACTGCACTCCGAAATCATTTCCTCCATTTTTGCAAGAAGTGCTGCCTTTGTATCTCGCATTTTGAATGAGAGATGAAAATGTTTGCACATGTCTCTTAGTATCTTGACTTTCAGGCTAGGCAACCTTCCCTCTCTTGCCAACGAGCACACATCATAGATATCAAACATGATTGGATGTTTCAGTCCTATCTCATCCATTATTGTGTTCCTCGCCTCTCTCAAACACTCTTCGTCTACATCAGACGCGGATGCCTCTACCAAGTCGTCGTCTTCGTCGTCTACGTCTGTGGCATCATCCGATTCTTGTTGTATTTTAGATCTCTCTTTAAGGCACAATCTCGAGAAGAAACCCTGAATCTGTATGCTAGATAACCACTCTGCTCTATCGAACATTCTCTCTCCATCTATAGTGCAGGCAGTTCGCATATCCTTTGCAACTTGCTCTGGGTCTTGTTTTCTGCCAGTGTCTCGTCCAATATTAAATTTCTGTGTCAAGTACTGCCTGACATTTTGCGAAAACCGTACACTTGCACTTCTCTTATGAAGAGCCCATCCCATGGGAAGCTGTGAAGCATTTGTCAAGGGTTCTGTGGCCATTGCCACCAGTTCAGTCGAAATTTCATTCCCTAATGACAATGACTGAAAGTGATGAACCCACTCCCTCTTCACTTTGTCATAAAGACTTTCAGTCATGCTCGCAGGCACAGGACTCACATGATGAACTAGCAAGTTCATATGAAGGTCAAGGTCGGCCTGGGTCTTAAAATCTTCATCGCAACCAGGCTCAGGGCATTGATAGGTACTACCGTCGTTGCCATCATTACTTTCTCCTGCTGATGCAATTCGTCGAGCAGCAGTGGGGAAGAATGGAATCTCCTCCACGAGATCCGTCTTTCTCTGTGGACAAATTACAATTTTATTCCATGGAATAAACTTTCCAGGCCCAACATTAAACGCTCTCCAAACGCGCAGGCCCTCATGTGTAAACTCAAAGTTGTGTAAGCTGTTGAAATTGGCAATCTTGTTAATTTCTAGGGTTGAGTTCTGTTCCTGGACTATGCACACTGACGCCGTCGTTCCCTTGACCGGTCTCTCTTTCAGTGCGTTATACATGTCTTTGGCAGAAACAACATCATGGCCTTCGTTGCAGTATCTCCTGATTGACGCTTTTAACGGACACAAAATCCTGTCACACATATCTTTTCCAGCCTGCGGTTCAGAATGATCGTACCTCACGAGTTCGATTCCCTGGTGATGTCCGAGCTCTCGTAGGGATGATACCAGCTTACTGTTGTGATAGCAACCTGCTTCATCTGATCTTAGAAAGGCCTTTTTTATTCCTGGATTTTGTAACTTTATGGTGACAAAGAGATTTTCAAGGACTGACAGCACTGAAAACCAGTCTTGTTTACAGCTGTTAAAAAGGTGTACGTAGCAAGCTACTTCTAGGCTTTCCTCCTGTCTTACAACAACGCTACTCACATGCCAATTGATTCCCCTCTTGGGAAACCATTCTGCTTGCTTTTCCCGGAACTTCATTGCTGTGAACTTCATTGCCCAGTCAACTACCGTAATTTCCGGTCGATTACCCGCACGGCCGATTACCCGCACCGGCCGATTATTGCATACGGCGAAAAAAAAAGTCAACGGATTACCCGCACCGGTGGATAACCCGCACGTTGTTATTCAACTTTTTCGGTGGCGAAAACGTGACATTAAGGCGATACATTTCAGTCTTTCGATTCAGACATGTGCACAATTCTGTGTCAATATTAGCTTATACTTTATTGATTGATTATTGCTGCTGCTCTATTACCGATTTCATCGGCAAGAGTTATTACTCTAAGCTTATAATCAAACGTAAAACTGTGACGTGGGCGTTTCACAGCAGGCATTTTAACTTAATTGGTGACTCGTGGATACACTTATCGCGAATGATCGAGGTTTATAATTCTTATTCAGTCAGTTACCTTTTTATAGCATGTAGGAGCGTAATGAGCAATATCCATTGTTCATTTGTCGTTAAAATACTTTTTCAGCGCGAAATTAGTTAAGTTTCGCACCTATTATTTTCAACATTCTGGTGATGCATTTGGGATTTAAAATTACTGTCGGCAATTTCTCAAAAAAATCGATATCTCCTGTTCTACTGGGCCTAACAAGTCCCTTAAAACGGGAAAATTCTCTTTAGCTCAAGCTAGTGAAAACTGGAAATTTGTTACTGATGCGCCGGATATCCTTGGATTATTTTTGTCACCATCAAGGTTTTGTTTTCACGCGTGCCGATAAAAATTTGTTTGTCACGCAACTAATTATGCGTGAAATAAACTCGAGTTGGCATCATGTTTTCGTGCCGCTTTGTGGCACTTTTGATACAATAAAATTCATTTGAGAGGTGGAAACGCAGGTAGGTGAGAAATTTTTTCAATTCAACTTCCAGAAGAATTTAAAATTGTCACATAACCCGCACCTCCCTATTACCCGCAGTGGCGCGGATTTAATGCAAAATCAACAGATTACCCGCGGGTAATCGACCGGAAATTACGGTACTATAAATGCTTCATCTCCCTTCAAAGAGTCAAGAATTTGACGCTTGCACTGATTCTGATTCTCTTCTCTCAGGATATGCCCTTTCCATCCAAAGATCTTAGCGGCAGCATTTTTTGCTTCATAAAGATGGTCTTCCGCTTGAACCTTACCCAATTGCATTGTGTACTCAGAAATAACACCACTTACTTCTTCAAAAACACTTTTCAGCTTCTCACAATCCTCACAATTCACGTTGTGGCTATGACTGCATACTTTCTGAAAGTCAGTGTCACCAGCATCGCTCAGTGCAAAGACCCTACAGTGATCGGCACATTTGCTATTGTCTTCTTTGCAGTGATTACGGTATGTAGTCTTCAAATACAACTTGCTCTCCTGAAGCCTCTTCCGAACTTCTTTACACCAATCCTTTTCCGCTCCCACGCGTTCCAGTTCGTCTATAATTTGGAGAAAATCTTTAAAACCATCCGCTCCCTCAGCTGCAGTATTGTCTAGACCCCGCAATGATTTCCTCTGTGTGGCCCCTTGAACTTCTAGTACTCTCCACATCGTGGATTTACTTATCGGTTGAAATCCAGTTTGTTTGCAATGGTCCATGTATTGATTAATGATGGTGCACTTGGCCACTGTGCGCACCACGTTAGGTATGACAAACTCTTCACCGTTCTCAAGTTTTATGGTGCGAGTACCGTAGGCTACGTCTTGATAGTAATATGGCCTCATAGTGAACTCTAAGAAGTGGTCTAGCTGACGCTGTTGTATACGGATTCTATGACGCGGGATTTTTTCAATGGGCACTCCAGGCCCCTCGCGGATCACTCTTCGCCTGTGCTCTTGCCTTCTTTATTTGTCTATCGGAGAGGTTTTCAAATGGTTGATGTAAGCGTTTAAGCTCGTTGGCTGAGAATCTATCAGCATAAATACTCAGTATTTGAGTCTTAAGTGATTTTGTGGGAGCATTCTGATAGGCGACCATAAGGGTTTGAAGGCCAACATCAATAGCTGTCTTGCACTTCTGTTCATGGTCTACGACTGCTTGGAATAACGCTTTACCATCTCTTGGAGCTATGACGTCGCACACCAGCTGGCACGCTTCCCCGGCTTTTTGCACAAATTCAGATTTTTCAGTAAAGGAGCATTTTTCCCAACAATCTACTTGTGATTCCAAATGTGTAATCCTGGGTTTTTGTACAGCATCGGCGAGGCTATCAATGCATGCATTGAAAACTTGAATTGGATCTTGGACATTTCCTCTCGTTGGTCTGAAATCCTGTATTTCTATGCTTTCGTCAAGCGCCAACACGGCTGAAGGAGTCCACATTTCGTCATTGGTGCTGTGGGATAGCCTGGAAGAACTTGGTGTAATAGGTGAGCTCATGGCTAGTTTGAACTTCTCTAGAGCGGCATCTTTGCTTGGCCTTCGATTAAAGATATCAAGTTTCAGATGAATTTGTACACATAAACTAGGTAACATGCTTTCAAAGTCAACTGGGCGCGAGTGATTAAATCTAGCAAGCGCAAGCGAGAAGTTACGCGAGAGAAAGACATGGCGTCTGTTCTCTCAGATGCTTACTACAGGCTTTTCGCCGAGAGCCTTGTACGCAGGCTAACTGCTTTAGCACTAAGCACATCTCTTTTGTAGTTTACAAAATATCTACAAAAACTGAATCGATACAAACAGATGTACCTTTCGGTGTGTCTTACAATTAACGTAACCAAAAGGCAATTACCTCGAGATCCCTGATACAGGCAAAACTCCAGTAAGCTATGATTAATTACTAAAGTTATTTGTTAACAATTACCGCCCGTAGAGCATTTTCTTATTGGAAAAGGGTTATGTATCTCAGCTTATGTACACAACTGCATGCATCAATATCAAACGCTTTTTATTCGCACAAACTCTTTTACCTCACATAAGCGCAGGAATCACTGTCTTCTTTCTCTGTGGGTTCCAAAGAGACCCATGGCATTTCCTTCACAGAAGCATTGTGCTTGTTGCAGCAGTTAATACAAATAACTGGACGTAGGAAAAAGTGGATTAATATACGAACGAGCGATTGGGGAGAAAACGGGAGAGATTGGTTGAAATCAGCCACTTCAGTATCTTAAATCACTTGTTCCTACCTGAACCTACTTGAACGAGAACGCCATACATCTTAGAAATGGCCTTTGACATTTCCAAATTGACAGAATACCGGCTCTTTGCCCCCTTGGAATCGCTACCAGGGTGCGTCGGATACTGGCACGCTGATCTTTGGCGCCAGAACTTCCCATAGGTGTGCCTATGCTTTGAACAGACCAACATTTTTGCCATAACTGAGTCATCTATATCGAACAGGCCAGCCCTTGCTAGGATAAGCTCTCCTTCCGTGACACTCTCTTTTGACAAATGGATTAATGAGAGATGACTCTCTACTGAGTCAGTACACTGAAGAAAGTTCTAAAGTTGTGAATAGAAACTCTCATAAAGTCAGGTGTGCAGACAAAATTTTCTCTTATTCCTGCCGACTAGAATTCTGAGCCAAAAGACGATGTTATCGCTGCTTTATCTAGATGGGAGAAGTAATTCAGGATAATTACACAATTGAATTACGTGACGGAGTCACTGGTCACGGTATATTTTAGTGTGCGCTGTTATCGCCAGTTGCACTAAATAAAATCCTGTAGTTTGGTTCCGAAATGTTCACACAGGTTTGAATAGCGTAAGCTGTCAGAACTCAAATATGAAATAACAAATTGCCATTAAAAGGTTGACTGAGCGCTAATCAAATTATGATATTCGATACGTTGTTGTTGACGTCTTTCGTCACGAGATAGAAACATTCGTCAAATTTTGGCCTTTTAAAATGTTTAGAGTATCAATCAGTGTGGTCTAAAAGCTCTGACCTACTATATTTTCAACTTAAAATGGCCAAAATCTAAGATTTATTGAGCTACTTATGTAAAACGGTCGGAGTTTGCTCAACGAACTAATTTGCATAATCGGCTGTCACGCTAGCAAAATCGCTAAGAGTTTGAAGTCACCACGGCGAAGAAAACTAATAAGTGCAAGATGTTTTTATATTTTTCTTATGCCAAACATCTTATTAGAAGAAATCAAGCGGAGTTTTCAATGGTCTGGTCTGGACTTGAGCAATATCAACCAAGAAAGAAAGAGTACTTTTGACCAATTTCAGAAAGCTGTCTAACGTGTGTTATTAAATAAATCATGACGAACCTCTGAATCAACGAATATAAAAATTGAAATGCTTTTTATACACCTTACATATTACTCAGTCTAAGAATACAAAAGATCTTTTGCTGCATGCGGTGTGATACGAGGACCGGGCTTTTTAACTTTTGAAATTTTCGATGTCGCAAGCGGTCAAAAAAGGGCCTTTTGCAGCTTTGACTATTGAGAGCTCTAAAAATTTTATTTTAACGTATTTCCAGAAACTAATGTGGTTTTATTTACTCGCTACCAAAGGTAGATTATTGGGCAAAGTTTGAGGGAAAACTTTATTCCGATGCGAAATGCCCTGGACCGCTTTTACAGAGGTCGCCTCTTAATAGTGTTAAATATTATTATTATAATAGTGTTACATGATAATCATTATCACTAGTATAATATACATTTGTAACAGCTAAGGCCTTTGATCTTATTTGGTAGTTTTTTATTTTGTTTTGCTTTTTTTTTGGTATTGTGTGATTAAAACTGTATCAGAGCAAGCCTCACATGTAATGTGTATTTTGTTGCAGGAGGCAACTCTTCCTGAAAACCGCAGTAAACGTCCCTGGATCATCACCATGGCACACAAACCAATGTACTGCAGTAATAATAATCCTAATGATTGCACAAAAACTAACAGCATGGTAAGGTTACTGATTATCCTTAAACCTGTCATTTTTTCTTTGTGGGAACTTTGTGGGTAAAGTTAGAGTCTCTCTTGCACACTCAGAGATATGGGCACCGGAGTTGGCTTTTCAATTTTTTTTTTTGTTTACTGTTCCTTTGGATACTCGATTACTTACAGTGTGTATGTTTATTTAAGTAGGGAAAAGGGGGCCTTTTATTGGTCCATAAAGTTCGTCAACACAACATTTAAGGCTGTTTCTGATTCTAAAGTGGTAGAGCCAATTCCTCAATCTCAAAACAACAGCCTTGGTCAAAGAAAATATTTGTGGTTGCCCTTTAAGGCAGCTTAGATATCAATAGCATTCTTGGTGATTGCATGTACTGTATTAACACATCTTTTTTGTTTTTTTTTTTAGATTCGCACTGGAATAACCTCTAAGCATTTGTGGCCTTTGGAAGACTTGTTTTACAAATATGGTATGAAAAAATCATTATTGGAAACAAGATTGATCTTTGATTGGAACTCTTATTGTAATTATTTTTTGGTGACAAAATTAATCATGATAACACAAAGAGGAAAAAATTTGCACTTGGAGTAAATTGTGCCAAGCCGTGTTCAAACAACATAATATATTCAAATATTTATTCATGCAGAATTTCTATCCCTATTCTAGGTGTGGATTTGATGTTGGAAGCCCATGAGCACTCCTATGAACGTTTGTGGCCCATTTACAACATGCAGGTAAGGTTGTGAACAGTATAGCCTGCTGAAAGTTTGCAGTGAATAAAAGGAATAGTGATAATGATGGGGAAGTGAACGGGAAAGGGAGATATGGGTCAGCTCATGATCCAAATCAAACTTTCTTTGTCTTTTCACTCTTGTGCTACCATTGCTCTGAGTGCTGTTGCATTTGTTTTGTTAACCCTTTAACTCCCAAGATCTGATTGTCAATTCTCCTCTGTAGCTGCCACACATTTCCTTTAAATTAGTTATGAGAACTTGGTGCTAGATCAAGATAGCAGCTTCTACCTGATAAGTTTGAATATTCTCATTACATGTTTGCCAAGAATGTATGGATATTGAAGGGAGAAGTTTTATGTTAATCACTTCTGGGAGTTAAAGGGTTAACTGAATCCCTTGGAACAAGCCGTAGGATTGGTTGCAAAAGTATTGAGAGTAAATAAAGTGCCATCTGATCTTTGCTCCTGTGTAGCAGAGATTTTTTGTGTTGTCCTATCTAGAATTCTTTTTCTGTTGCTTATTTAAAGTTATCTCTATCCTTGAGTAACTAAAATGTGCCCTATTTGACAAAAGAATAGGGTCACTGTTTCCTCATTTTTGGAGACCCAAGGGTGAATAATCAGGCGAGAGCAAAATCCAGTGGTGGTTTTGGTTTGACTTGAAAGTTTCTTTGCTCATCAAAAAATATTTTGCATCAAACTGAAACCATTGCTGTAGTTTCTCCTTGCCCAATTGTTAGTTTCTTAGTCTCCATGGATGCTGCTTTCAGGATGTTGCTTTCATTGCAATTTCTGAAAGGCTGGAGTTTCAATAGGAGGCTGTTCCTAGAAGGGGGTCATAGGGTGAAATGCAACCAGAAAATCTTGCACACAGGCTAAAAGAGGAAGGTAAGGGGTCTTACAGGCAATGTTAAACCATGAGTCACTGGCTATTCATCAAATACCCTAAGGAGGTAGCAAAATTGGCACTTTCAAGCACTATGGTGTTTGACTCTTAAATTTGTTGTGTATATGTTAAAGGTAATGTCTCTTGAACACTCTTACTTTATATTTCCCTTTCCAGGTTTGCAATGGATCTCATGAGGAGCCGTACACCAACCCTTGCGCCCCAGTTCATATAATCACTGGTTCAGCGGTATGTTTGCTATCAACACTAGTTCTCTGTTTTACATAAGCAAAATACAGATGCCTAATATGATAGACAACCAAGGAAAGGTTAGGATCTCTAAAGGATTATCGCAATGAAAATACCTGACCTGTTACCTTGAAGTTGAATTGGATGTTTATTAATTCATAAATACATGGCAGTTCAAAAACTGAATTGCTTATTTACTTAACAAAAATTAGTTTTACAAATCTAATCATTAACTAATCTATCTTAATTAAAAAGCTAACAGGAGATAAGCTGCTAAAAAAGTTATCATAATACAAGCTGCAAAATTTGAAAACCCTGAACTATAAATTAGTTGCTTTGAGACATGAAGAGATAATTTGTAAAACAGTCAGTTTTAAAATGTGGTGTGCTAAAAGGGCGATCATGTCTGAATGAATGATAAGTTTCATGCAGTGCAGGTAATAACTTATAAAGGCAGTGATTGCATGGTGTTGTTTACACTTGTTCCTTGAAGTTCATAATCTTCAGGGGTTCTTCAAGCCCTCTACCTCCAAACATAAGCCCACTCACTCTCTTTACTGCTCTCTATACATTTCCTGTGGAACTAGTGAGGAGTTTGTTTAACAGTCAAGAGCCTCTTTAGCTGGCAATCATTTCTCTCACTCTCATGACCATAGTACGCTATTTAGCAGTAACACTGTAAGGAGAAATTAGATCTTTGTCAGTGTTCTGAGGGCTTAAAGGGTTGAGGGGACAGTTAAAATGCCCCTACCTTCCAGAAGTCCTTATTCCTCACATCTATAGATCAAACTGGCTTGTCTCCCAAATGTGAAGATTTGCACCATTGTTATGTTTCACAGTGACTGTGTTTTTCCTGCTAATTTACAATAGAATGGTATTTCTTACAGGGATGTGTTTCGAAGCATGACCCTTTCAAGAAGGATAAGCCATTTTGGACAGCTTTCCGTACTCTGAATTATGGTTTCACTCAGATGACAATCCATAATAAGACTCACATAGGCATACAGCAAGTGGATGTTGACCTGGTAAGTCCAGTGGATAGGATAAACTTTAGGGCATTTGCACCTCGTAAGAGCAAGTTTGGAAGGAGAAAATTTGGTCTATGAATGTGAGAACTCCTCATTCGATGGTCAGGTGACATCCAGTTAATTTTTTTTTAAATTTCTGCTGCACCCTTTTTTCCTCTTTAGTAATGTTGCTTAATTTCATAATTTTTTTTCTGGAAAATCAGAGGCAAATTCTTGCAAAAAGGCTTATATAACTATTGGTATCCTGTAGTGAAAGTTAAACTGATTTCTACATTTGTTGTTATTGTAATCAGGGTGGGGAAGTTGTTGACAAAATAATGCTGATAAAGGATGTTCATGGACCAGAAGCTTGGGCTAGAAAGAATGTGAAGAATTGAAAGCTGAGGAAAATGATGAAATCTTTACAACCACTTGTTGGAAATTTACTCTTCCAGTAACTTGTCACTGTTGTTATATTACTAATCTTTGCAGAGAAGCTGAGCTATGGTCTCTCCTTTTGTAATTACTTTTTTTCACAATAATTTTGCAATATAAAGAGGGCACAGGGCATGTGTTTACTTAAATAAACAACAATTCACTGTTGTTTATTAGAACAGAATGCAAAAGTAGCTTGGACAACTAATGAGGAACTGATCAACTGATGAATACACAATTCTTCCAATAGCTACTGACCTATATCCTTGCAATAAAGTGTTATGCCTTTATTACAAGCAAATTGTAAATGAATCAGAGTACAGGGGATAACTTGGTCTGCAGTGCAGGCATCTTGTTGGGGCAAGTTCATGTTCAGAAGCCCGTCATCATTAATTCAACTGCTGTAAAAATTTAAGATGGCAGATACAATTTTCATCAAGATAGTAACGAGCACTTGCCCACCTGTTCTGTATGCTAAGGTTAAGGTTCATGGGAAACTGTGGTGCTGATAATTTGGTTTTATCAACTCAGTAGATGATGAAAATTGGCCACCTGGGGGAGTTCCTGAAGCTATGTGTCCAAGTGATACCCTTCCTCTAGGTATCTGCATTGTTTATTGGTTCCTGAATTGATTAAATTTTTTAATATGTAGGATTGAGTACGAGTGTCACTGAAAACAGTGACAGTGCACAAGGGGCAACAATGTAACTTTATCATCTTACTTTAGTGGCTAGTAGAGTTCAGTGAAGTGTTTGAATTTACTTTGAAGTGTGAGATTGTTGACAAATTTTCTTCTGGTTTTTAGTTTGGGCCAGATTGAAGATGTTGGTATCTATCAATCCAGTTATATGTAGTTTCTTTAGTCTTTGTGATAGAATTAGGAAAGGGGAGCAGACTTGGAGTCCACTTTAGCTATATGCTGTTACAGTACAAGTTGCAAGTAATCATTTATTTTAACAACATGTAAAGAGGTGTGGAAAAACAACATTTTACTGTAATTGTATATTCATGCATGGTGTGTGATGCCTAATCCTTTAACCCCATAGAGAGACCAGCATCTAATTTCTCCTTACATTATCATCCTAGAATCAAACATTAAGATCATGAGAATTTAGGCTAAAAAATATTTTGATTGTTGATCAAAATTTCACTGTGAGTACCACAGGAAATGTATAGAATATAGATGGAGAATATGCATACTGATACTAGTGCAGAAAGGGTTAATGGGGGCATGCTTGTTTTATATCTGACTCATTAATCTTATCACAGTCCCATTGAAAATACGACTAGTCTTGATAGTAGTTTCTGTTCATTGTCTGTGGTTAGAAGGATTTCTTTAGTGTCCACATTCCAAATTTAATAATCTTTATAATATATAGGTATAGATGTTGTGTCAAGAAAACTGAGCAACCTTGAACTTTCTTGTGAAATGGAGGAATTTAAGAAAACAAATTATCACTTTTAATGAATAATCAATTTATATAGTATTTTGTACTTTGAATTAATAAAACTTTTTTCCTGTTCATGTTACTTGTGGATAAGTTTTTTGAGTTCTTCCCTTCTGTTCATTCAGACCTCATTTCTTGTTTGAGAACTGGTTTATTTAACTGTATACTTCACACATTATTCATAGCTACTTAAAATTATTAAGAAATTAAGGAAGCCTGAATCGCATGTGCAATGAAGTGTCAAATTTATATGTTAATGCCAATAGCTTTTTGCAAAAGGTTTACCCTTTAAACTCTGGCAAAACATCTCCATGAACTCTAACTGAAGAAACGCTGGTGCATCATTTCCATTGATTTGTCACCTGTGATATCCACCAACTTGTTTGCTGCAGAAGATGCATAATTCTTGTTAGTTTGATACCTAAAATGTGGCCTTTCAGCATCGAGTGCTGCCAGGATCACTTGGGCAATCTCATCTGGAGTTTGAACCATGGTAGAGAAAGCACCTCGCATCTTTTTAATGCAGTTATTGAGAAGTTGTTTTGTTTCATCATCTACTTCCTCAGGGTGAGTGTCACTTTCAGTCATTTGAGCATTGGCTACAAAAGATGTCGATACTGGCCCTGGTTCAATCACAGAACATCTGTCGGTATAAAGAGCAAACATTACAAAAATTAACTTGATTACTTTGAGTGCTGAATAGTTACGGTAAGTCTGGGGTAGGGATGTTTTTTACCAAAATCTCTTGATCTCTATCTCAAATGTTCTCATCTTGCCTGGGTAATTTTAAGTCTGAATAATGTATTCTAAAAATGATTATGAAAAAGTACGTCCTTCTGATTGGCTGAAAACAATTGCATTCTCATGTTACCCAAGTGCAGATTACAAATAATGCATGCACGCTTTCAATATTTTGTTTGTCTTGACTTTCTGTGATGTTTTTCATGTAAATTATCATCAAGTAATAAAATGATCTCTCTTGCAAATTAGTGTGATGAGCACTTGTAAATATTTCAAAGACTACATATTGCACTTGCTCTACAGGCTTTTGCAATTTTGCTGTCTTTGAAAAAATTCACTGGTGCCTATAAATTTCAATTGTGTAAAAAAGAGATTCAAGATCCATACTTCAAGTTACAAATTCTTGTTTTTTCATAAAGGGGAAAAAAATCAGCCTGTAACTTTAAGTACGGATCATAAACTTTTAAAGTTTATATTGACAGAGGAGCAATTTATTTGCCAGCTTTCAAAACCATTGGGCCATATTACATGTTCAGTGCCCTTCAGTCACAAGCACCCAGCCAAGGCAACGCTTGCCAAAATTCCAGGTTTCTGATCCGTTTTAGCATGAAGGGCAGGAGTAGGGAGGGAGGGGGCCATAAAAGTATGGGAGGCAGGAGAATGTGGTGTGGGAGGTGGGAGGCTGTGACCCCCCTGTTCCCCCATAAGTAAGTTCTCCTTGGCTAGAGCACTTTTCAAGGAATTCTTGATCATTGTTTACTTGAATTCAGAAAGATGACTGGAGGGTGGATGATTTTTGGGATCACATGGGGAACAGACAGGGAGGGAGTCAGTCGTCGCCAACATAGTTTGAAGGTGGATCTGTAGAAAACTGACTGCTGATGAGAGGGGGGGGGAAATCATAAGAATATCACAAAGCCCTATGAGGGGATCAGGTAAATTTTGTTGTGACACAACCTAAATCTTTTTATATTATCTTACTGTTGTAGTCTATACTAAAGCAACTATTTATCTTAGTGTCAGTGACTAATGTTTACCTCACTTATTTGCGGCAATGAAAATAGCTACCACAAGCCACTTCCACTTCGTTGAAGAATTGTTTACCAAACACAATTTTTTTAAGTGCACTGACACTTGCCTACCTCACATTAAAGGTCTTGAGCAATGGAGCCAATGATTCACACAGACCTTCTACAGCGAACTTTGAGGCACAATAAACGCCATTGAAGGGTACTCCATTGATACCTCCCATACTCGATACACAAATGATGTGACCCTCCTTGTTGGACTTCATACATGGAAGTGCAGCTCTGGTGAGACGCAACACTCCAAAAAAATTGGTCTCGAATATGCTCCTTACCGAATCCATGCTTTGTACCTCCAGTGGACCAAAATAGCCAACTCCTGCATTGTTTACTGCAAGGATATAAAAGTAAATTCATTCGGTAATGGGTGTAAAAAATCCATTTACGAAAAAAGAGGCTAGAGTCCAAACTCCTGAGAGTATATGTGGAGGTGCGCGAGAGCGCTGGTGTCTTCGATAGAGATGAAAATAACTACAAGATTTTCACTCAAAACATTTTTTAATAATGATGGGGATCGATAAAATACGACTGGTCAAGAAAAGCAAAAACACTTAATCCCGTATCATGCAATAACCCCTTCCCCCCCTCCCTCTTCAAAGTTGTTGGTCAAAAGTGTAACTGAAGCCGTTTTGCATAACAATCGCATATTTGCAAATTTAAGGTCTACATGGGGTACTGGGCTTTTAAATTTTTTTTTTTTAATTTTGGCCATTTCACAGCTAACGGTAATATAATTCCATTTTTCTCACCAGAAATTTTATTTACGGTTAATTTTTTTGCGGCTACTGGTTAAAATTTGTCAACTTTTTACGCCTAACGGCTAAATTATTTGGCTGTTTAACGGCTATCGGTTGACCCCATTGAGACTCACATATTTTCACACAGACATGTAGTAATTGCATGAAGAATTTAAAGAAAACTTACTAACGACATCAATTCGCTGATGTGCAGATATCAGCTCTTGGACAATCGCGTTAACGGAATCATCCGAACACACATCCATAGCCCTAATGAAGAGTGTGTCTCCAAGGATATGTTTTCCCCGTTCCTCCAGCTCTTTCTTTTTCTCAAGATTTCGCATCGTTGCATAAACTTTGAAACGCTTACATTGATCACTGGCTAGCAAAATAGCTGTAGACAATCCTATTCCCGAGGAACAACCGCTAATTAGTACTATTTTTTCAGCCATATCTTTTATTACTCTGGAGCGACTATCGATTGTCTAACTGTATCGTTGCGTGACTGAAACTCAGACCTTCCACGGCCACTAAAAGCCGTCGTTTGTGAGATTGGGTATGAATCAGACTAGCACCCTCCCCCGCCTAATTGCTCCAACTTGTGATAATCTCGTGACTTGTACCCAGACCACCTGAGTATAGTCTGCGGGTTATTTCCTATATCCTCCTCCATGCTACAGTTGGCAAAATGAATATGGTTCCACTCGTTTTGCTAATTTTCCTTCACTGCTCTCATGGGCAGGCTCCTCAGCCTGAACAGATTCACATTTCAGCCACAGGTAGGCGAAGTGAAATCTTCTTAGTTTTTAAATTAAGCTAGAAGGGGCGCTTGTGTATGTTCTTGACTTTGGTTAGTATTCGTCCTTTGGGAATTATGTAACTGATATAAACGAAAGTTTGTTTGCGAGAGCAATATTTGCACATTTGTGGAAAATATACTCTGCCTTTTGGTCAACAGAGCAAATTCGTTTTGGATAGTATGGGGTTTTACGGAAACCATTTTCTCGGCTCTCCCTAAAGCTGTTTTTTGAGTTGTCTTAGCTTGACGCCATCTTGTAACTTCCTTATTTCGTTACTTACCCGTTTCGTTTCGGCTGGGATTTAAGGCCATAGGAGTTTATGAAAACCTGAATAAAGCGTCCTGTATTCAGCATTCTGTTAATACTCAAACCATTGCCTATCAATAATATATTTTTTCCTGATACTGCATAGTGCGTCAAAAAGGCGTACTGTAACATGCGAGACGAAACGAAACGAAACGAAATGAAAATATGTTACTTTCGAAATGGAAATGTGCTAATGATTTGCAAATAGAAATCTGTAATCTGCGATTTCTATTTTGATCTGGCGTTAGATCAAGATAACAGCCTCCACTGATAAGTTTGAGTATTCGCATTTCCTGTTTGCTGTATAATATATGCATATTACTGGAGAATTTACATAAACGGTTAATCACTTCTGGGAGTTAAAGGGTTACCTTTTGTCTCCACTCCAATGTTATACTGTACTGCTTCTGCTTTGAGCTTCAACTTGTTTATACTTGTAAACAGGTTAACTCTTATTTATAGCAATATGGTCATACAAGCTGCCGTGTTGGTGTGTTTTGCTTTGATCACCTTGCTGCTTTAAACTAAATTTATCATTGAATCTAAAGATGGCTGACCGTGAAGAATCTCTTATGTACACGGCAAATATTGCATAAATCTATATACTTAAGCACAAAACAGTGAATATTTTTATTTATCACCTTACTTTATGACCAATACTGAGAAAGTAACTGGTGACTTTGAGCTGTTTTCCATAGGAAGGACTTTAAATGTTTAAAATAATCAACTCATTTTTGTTGTACTTGTTGTGGTTAGTGAAATACTAAAGACTCAAAAGGTTGGTCCATTCAAGGGTAGTCCTTTTGGGTTGTCCATCCAGGTAGACCATCAACTAGGCACAAACCCTGAATCATGCTAAGTTATTGTGAGTTATAAAAGATGAAACTTCAAATTGTAACCACAGGTTATAGAGAGTTTTTATTTTACTCTCAGGGGATCCTACAGAGATGATGATCACATGGACAACAATGGCTGCCACAAACTACACTATTGTGGAATACAACAAAGCCGGTTTTCCTCTTACATTGCGGGAATCTGGTAGCAACACAAAATTCACTGACCCACAGTCAGGAAAAGTAATAAGGTACATACACAGGGTGAAGCTGACTGGACTGGTTCCTGGTCAGAGATATGGTAGGTGACCTCAGTTGTTTTTAAAAAAAGCTTTGTTGCTTTTAAGCTTGATTTCCAGTTGTATCACTACAAAGAGGAAATTGTAAATATGCCTTGTCTCATCAGGCTCTCTAACAAAGTTTGTAGTTTAGGAAGAAGAAAGATTTTATAGAAAACTGAATTTTGCAAGAAATTTCTATGCACTCCAGATGTATACCCATGCTTATAGGGCCAGTTTGTGGGTCAATTACACTAAATATTGATTTCATATTGAAGTTGCTGTTGCATTTATTTTCCATTTACCATAATGTTAAGGAAATGCAAAATAGCTGTCAGTGCAGAGTGTTTCTGAGTAGGTGCTTCTCTACAGTTGTTAACAAATCCCTTAGTGTTAGATTTTCCCACTGACACAGGTCAACAGTTTTTATAATCCCCTGGTCAATTAATTTGCAGAATATCATTGTGGAGGATATGATGGTTGGAGTTCACTTTTTGCTTTCAATGCTATGAAGTCTGGTGAGGACTGGAGTCCAAGGATTGCCTTTTATGGAGATATGGGAACTGTAAATGCTAAATCTATCAGCTATTTGCAGGAAGATGCTCAAAATGGAAGATATGATGCCATCCTTCATGTGGGTGAGTCATAAATGACTATCATGCCTTTCACAACCAAGATCTTTGTATTTACTCTCATTGGAAAGGTCAGGTCAATAAGTTTGAAGGTAGAAGTAAAGGAAGAAATAGGAGGCAGCCAAGATACTGTGGATGTCATTTTGTTTCATAAGATTATATGCAGGAATGGGAATTATTAACTTCTAATGTGCTTGGCATTCCACAAGTTTGAATGAACCTTTGTGAAAAATCTGAATCTATAGAATCAATTTGCACTTGTTAACTTGTTACTGGTAAATTTAATTGTAGGATTATAATTTTATAAATGAAAATTATCTGATTGTTTACTTGCGTTTACGGTAAAACAAGGTGAAATTTTAAGAGCTCATATTTTCAATTATGTTCTTTCCCAGGTGACTTTGCTTATGATCTGTTTGAGGTTAGTCTGTATTCAGTCTACAATGATTCCATCAGCAGTTATGTTTCTAATCTGTTAGCTTTTTGGTGTAGAATACCTAATATCAATATTCTCAGATACTGCCTTTGGATAATTACTTTGATTTGAAGTACAGTGCTAACAAAAAAGGGGCAAATTTATGAGTATGCTATGGTTAACCCTTTTACTCCCACAAGTGACCAAGACAGAATTTCTCCTTACAATATCAATACAATATCAAGTAGGCAGGTGATGAGAATGGAGAAGAATATCAATCATGGGATTATTAGTTGATCCAATACCAAATTCTCTGAACTAACATCATAAGAATTGTTTGGCAGATAGTAAGGAGAATTACTAATTAGATCTTGGGAGTGAAAGGGTTAAGATAATAAAAATGATAACAATCTTTTTTAATGAAGGTAGCACATGATATGACAAGTTAATAATCAACAAAAAAGAAACAAATATAAAATGCCATGTAAATAATAAAATTTTCTACACATATTTATGACTGCAAAGTTATTTTGCAATGGATGCAAAACAAACCTAGCTTAGGGAGTTTGTTTTCCCAATTTGGCTTATAAATGAGCTCAGTGAGAAGCATGAAGACCTTTATTTCATGAGGAAGACTGTTCCAAATTTAGAAAGTGTAAGTGGGTTGGAAGAAAGAGAGGCATTATATTGTAAAGCAAATGTCTCCAAGGTAAATTTAAAGTACGAGATGTAAAGTAAGGTACATTTTGACCTTAGTTGTGGAATAAATTAAGCTTAGTGCATGTGCAACATGTTTTAGCTGTGACACAAATTGAATTAAAACTAATCTTCTGCATGGATTCAAACATCAGCAAGTTCTGTTTTCACAGTTTGATGCTCCTAACCAACCAAGTTGTAAGGAGCTTTAGTTATCAAGTTGGACCATGTCAGACATAAGTCTTGCATATTGTTAGGATCAGCAGTGTCAATTTAAACTTCCCAAGCGAGGGCCTTTTGTGTTCTTTCTCTAGATCCTCTCTAATTTCATAACTCCTTTTTTCCTTGGCTTCTTTGCCAACAGGATGAAGGACGAAATGGAGATGACTTTATGAATGAAATTCAGACAATTGCTGCCTATGTTCCCTACATGACATGTCCAGGAAATCATGAACGTTACTAGTAAGTTTTTCTTTTGTGTTTCCACAAAGTGTGTTAGTACATTGCAGCTTCAAAAGGTCAATAGAAGGAAATTAACTCAACAATCTTTAGTGTATATATGCTAGCACTAAAAAATCTGATATCTGAGTTCTAATGCAAGCCCAAAACTTAGATATATTCTGATCTTATTCCACAGCAACTTTTCCCACTACAAAAACAGGTTCTCAATGCCAGGAAATACCCAAGGGGTTTTTTACAGGTATGAGGTATACATGTAGCACAAATCATTTCAATCCCGGGAGTGATCAAAAAGTTAGTTCTCGTTACAGCACTAAAAGATTTATGGAAGAATGGTGACATGTTAAAGAAAAACTAAATATCAACTAGAGTGTTTTGCTTTAAATTGAGATAAATTTCTGAGAGCCAGAATTAGAACTTACAATGTATAGAAGACAGGGTGGAGGATGATATCTGGATGTATGGGGTGTAGGGATTATTATTATGTGACGAGCAGAGCAAAGCCACCTAATATTTTTTACTTGAATTGGTGCTTTTTGAAAGTTTGGTTTATTTTCTGGTTCACTATAGTGTGTTCATTAACAATGAACACAGTAATTTTTAATCCTTCAAATTATTATCCTATTTGATGTATTCTTATATACTAGGATCTAAGCCTAAGTCTAGCCTGTTCCAGGAAGACAGTTTGTGGGGATTAGAGGAAACATATTAAGTGCTTAAGATTTCATACTTGTATGGCACTCAACTATAGCAGCGTCCTTGAAAGAACCAGAAAGATAACCTTTCTGCAATTTAACTATTGAGCTAAAATTATGTGTACTCTGTCTAAGCTTTTTCAATAGCAGTAAAACCTAAATTCACCAAGGATCATTTTTGGCACGCATTAATAAACTAAATTGCCTCAGTATTTACATAAGCCTGTTTCTCTTGTGTTTGACCCAAACCGTCATTCATTTTTGTCTATTTTTGTCACATAGTTGGAACATTGGTCCTGCACATATTATCAGTTACTCTACAGAAGTCTACTTCTGGTTGGAGTTTGGAATTGAGCAGATTGTTCAGCAGTATGAGTGGTTGATCAGAGACCTCCAGGTAAATAAGTTTTAATGAAAAAAGCAAATTAATTTTGAAACAAACTTCACATTGTGCTGCAGTCGTAGGCAAGTGAGACACCTCCTAGTTTTAATCATTAAATCAGTTGATTTAAGTATGATTCATTATTCCAATGGATGTTTCACAGGAGGCAACACTTCCAGAAAACCGCAGTAAACGTCCCTGGATCATCACCATGGCTCACAAACCAATGTACTGCAGTAATGATGATAGTGATGACTGTACTAAAGCCAACAGCATAGTAAGATAGCTTTATTTCTTTATTTCCTGTCCTCTTTTTGTCCTTGGGATGAGAGTAAGGGGGGAAAACCCAGTCACCCTAAGTGCTTGGAGAATTACAAAGGGCAGGCTCTTTGAAATATAGCCTGCAGGACAAGTGCCATTCTTGCATTTACACAATAAAGGAGGCAAGCTTAAGGTGGGCACAAAAGGTGAATAACATGTGATAGGAGGAACATGGAAAAATGAGGATATTACTCACACTATTGATCTTGGCCGTAGGTGATCTAAGTAAGAACAATTGGGTGCAAACAGGAGTCATTGTTTTTTGTGTTCTAATGGTTATGATGTCTTGCTCCTATGCATGCATGGATTTCATGTTCTGATAAATAAGACTGCAGATTTTCTGTGATTTGGGAGTTGTCTAGTTTTATTCGAGTAGTGCCGCTAATGCTCAGCTACAAAAGGAAATCATATCACCTAAGTATGGATAAAAATATTCATCAGAAAAGGCTCAATAGATTTACAATGTATTTGCTTTTGTGCATAACATGAAAATCACTTTCAGTTTAATTGTGATGCAGCATATTTATTCTCTAAGTTTGTGCTGAATGTGATGCTTTTGTAGATTCGCACTGGAATAACCTCTAAGCATCTGTGGCCTTTGGAAGAATTGTTTTACAAATATGGTATGAAGATCTTGATTTTATTCAGTATTTGATGGTATTTGTACCATGTTGAGTACTTTGCAAGCAATTTCAGCTGCCAAACTTAAATGTCTTATAGGGATTTAGCTACTAGTATATGAAAAGTGTCAAGATTTGCTGGATGTTATAATTTGAATAAGATTTCCCTACAGCCCATACTTAATCATACATACAGCGCTTGGATCAAGAAAACAAAGGCAAGAGCGATAGGTTGCCTTTAATCCCCACCCTTGATACCCTAAGAAGGTAAGGCTGAAGATCTGTTACGGTAGCTCGATGATTTTAAAGGAGGTGGAGCTGCGAGAAAGAGCAACGAAATTTCTCTGGCGGATCTTAAACGTAGTTCACGGGTCGCACGTCACGGGTCACTGGCTACTGTTAGATGTCAACGATGTTAAGCAAGACCTGTTACCCGCAACCTGTTAGCCCTGACCTGCCACCCGTGACCCTTGACCTGCGTTCATGGCCAACTTAACTTTCTCCTACAATTTTCTTTCCCAAGCCTTCCTTTTAGGGGCCTCGCCACTCAACGCATTAAAAGTCACACACAACGCCTGCTACGCAGGTTACATTTTCATGTGATCCTCCAATCCTGGTTATGCTGCACTCATCGCCTTGGCTTTCTTTATACCGGATAATTTTCCCAGCCCAAAAAGGAGAGTGTCAAATTTTGGAGTAAAAAGTAAATTGTTCAAATGGTTACGTGTTTGTCTCAGGTACACTTCTCTCTTTTGAAGTTAAAAAAGCCTTTGTCTTCCAAAATACAGACTTACCCCCCCCCCCCCCCCCAACCCCTTCTCCCTTAAGTCATGCCCCCTCTCGCGCAAAACCCCGCCCAAATTATCATACTAAATCGTACAGCCTTTCAAAACGGAGATTACATTGAACGCATCAGTGGCTGACCGGCACTTCTGATCAGTTATATTTTACTGCTGGTATTTCAGGTGTAGACATGATGTTTGAAGCTCATGAGCACTCTTATGAAAGACTGTGGCCTATTTATGACATGCAGGTAAGACTCCTGCTGACATTTCAGTTTCTCCTTAAATGAACTCCGCATATTAAAACACTTAAACACTAAATTCTTTGTCTGTCTCTTTCTAGGTTTGCAATGGGTCTTTGGAGGAGCCATACACCAATCCCTGTGCCCCCGTTCATATCGTCACTGGTTCAGCGGTATGTCAGCTATCAGTATTGATGCTTGCTAATGAATTCACAGACTATCATGTTGCATGAAATTTTGTGTGGGTTTTTATTTCTGCAGATTAGTAGTTTAATCGGCCTCAAAAGTAGCAAAATAGAGCAAATATGGTATTTAAGTCAGTATGCCAACCAGACATCAAATATACTGGCACATCGTAGTTCAACCCCAAAGATACAAAGGCAACCAGTCATTAATGCAGAACAAGCACATTGCATTGCTTCGGAGCGGTTTCTATCGGTACCTCTCGTGTTCTTTGTCGAGAGACACTTAAGACTTTGGGGGTAGTTGCAAAACTCGTCGGGAGAAACGAAGCTCTTCTCGAGATAGTTCACGCGAGAAACGAGATCCTTCAGGGGCAGAGACGGGATCCTCTTTGGAGAGGGGGGGTGGGTGGGTCTTGAGAATCGAGATTGATCTCCTAATAAAAGAGACGCGATTTACTGCACACTGGTGACGTACATATGACTTAATATCTGTAGTGTATCGATACGGTTCATGACTTAGAAGTCGTAACAGATATCTAACTGTGCCTAAAAGCGCTCAAAATGTTTGTTTAGAAGGATGCTTTTATGTAACTTGGCGTATTTTTTTCCAGGGATGTTATTCTAAGCATGACCCCTTCAAGAAGGAGAAACCATACTGGACGGCTTTCCGCACTTTGAATTATGGTTTTTCGCAGATGACAATCTTCAATAAGACGCACATTGGCATACAGCAAGTTGACGTCGATCTGGTAGGTGCATGGAAAGAGGAAACTCAAGGGATTTCTTCTTAGGGATTTTTCTCATAGCTTAGGGGGATTCCCGCTACCTACATGGTATACTAGTCTCGAATTGTCCGTTACCGGTTACATTATGGTGATGAAGATAAGTTTTCTAAGGTCTTATGTTCTTACTTTGCCGATTGAAAATGAGAAATAAGTGTTGTAACATTTGTCACGAACGTGGGGCAAAGAGGTTCTGTGTTCTCCGGTGTGGAATCGAACCACAGCCAGTTCCTTTTTCAGGTCCAGTGTTCTACAAACTGAACTAGAGAAGAGATTTTCTCTTCTCTCCCCTTTGTACGAGGCATTTATCGAAATGTGTTTCTTGTTTCCTTGCCATTTTATCTTGGGATTATCGTAGTTGTTTTTGCTGAAGAGATGGGGATTTCTAATCTTGTGCATGACAGTGAAATAACTTTGGAATTACATTTTCTGTTTACTTTGATCAGGGAGGAGAGGTTGTTGACGAAATAATGCTGATAAAGGATGTTCATGGACCAGAGGCCTGGGTTAGGAAGGATGTGAAGAATTGAAAGCTGAGGAAAACGGCGATATTCACTACATCGCCTGTCGGAATCTTGCACCCTATCCAGGAATGATTAAATGTTGGTTTTTCTTATTTGTATGAATATGCCTGTATTGAAACACTCTTTAGAGAACCCTGGGTAATTTCTTAGCGTATCTTATCTCTATCCTCTCTTGATCACAATGAAAATTGCACACACGGACTCTGTTTTGAAAAAACCCGATGTTTAAGCTATTAGAATCTGTGAATAGGGGCGTTCAATGAGAAAGGATAGTTATAATTTATTTGTAGCAGCTGGTTATGGAAGTACCAGTTTAATTTGTTATATGTTGTGGCAGTGTAATCTCGGTTAAGTGTCGGACTCGTACCATTGTGCTTATGAAGCAGACGAGGCCATAAGTTTTAGGACCACCTTAGACATAAATTGTGAATGTCATTTATTGTAGGGACTGCATTGTAAATCATGCAGCATGTTACCGTCAGCATCTAATGCTATGTTTGCTATGATTAGTAGGGTTTTTTTTCAACTTTCGAACAAATTTTGTAACTTTAGATTCTAGCGGTCAACTAACTTTGACCTGATAAAAATTTAATAAAAATAAAACAAAACAAAAAAAATTTATTTCAGTATCATAATGCACAGACAGAAAGCTGTAATTTACCTTATTCAGGTAGGTCTTAAAAGTACATCACTTAAAATGATTTTTAATTTTTTACATTAACACAAATAAAACTGAAAGTTAATTTTGCGTGTGAAATATACACGAGCCTGTTGGACGAGTTGTGAAGTGTTCATATCTTGGTGACGCGAAACATCCATGTCAATAAATCGGTTAAAATTGTATGACATAACGAACGATATATGGTGAACAAGATTACGAGCAGTCCCTGGCAAGTCAGTGGCATACGTAGAAAAAAAAACGAATAAGAAAAATTGATAGCACTAAAGAAGTGAGGTGCACGAAAGGTAGCATCACTCCCAAAGTTCTAAGCAACGCGCCAACATCACTTTTTTGGCTGATTTTTTGACTGCCACAACATACTTTGCCAATAGGGAGGGAGTGGTGGTAGCTTAATAGTGAACATGTGCCTTTCTAGCGGCCTGTTTTTATTTGAACTTGAACTCTGTATACCATGAGCTCCACTTATTTGGTGAATACCCAAAAATGAACTACCGAAAAGCATAAGAAAAACTTCCTTTGTTTTGTTTTTGTTTTTGTTTTTTTAAGAACACGGATAGTTTTTGATTCAATTCGATTACTACGGTGACCTTACTTTTACGTATTATTCAGCCAATGAAACATACTTTTTGGAAATGTGAAGTCGAGAAAATCCGAGCTAACAGCTGACGTTTATCGCTTATTCGAATCGTCTTTCTATATTCGAGCTCTTCTAAAAGTGCAAAATAGTACTATGATTTAAAGCAAATCAAAATAATATAAATATAAATCATATAAAACCAGAGAATAAAAAAGAACTGTTTAATTAAATAGAAATGTTTTTTTGTCCATAACTCACATTTTCTCAAAAATAAAAAACCTGCAAATTATCGATCGCCAGCGAGAAGCGAGGTTAAGGCGACGTTTTGGAAAAACAAAGTCAGGTACAATGCACAAAATTGCCCATTCTTCCCTTTCACATGTCAGAAACGACTTTTAATTGTGGTTATTTCATGGGTATTATCCAGGCACCTGGTCCATGGTGGTGTTTTGTAATCCACACATTATCGATGATTTTTCCTCCCTGTTAAGAGAAAAAAGCACGAGGAAAAAAATTTAACCAAGAATGTTATTCTTTCGTTGTGGACACAGTTTATAAAGTTGGATCATCTAAAACCGATAATAAGGCAAAGGAAACACAACAAAATTGTGCTCCTCCTTTTAGTCAATATTTATCGCCTGTAGGGGGGGGGGGGGGGGAAACATTATCACATTATTTTTTAGGGGAACGGACAGGGCATAAGTCGTCGCCAACAGAATACAATGGGGACTATGGAAAATTGACTGCCAATTAACTGGCAATGGGGGGGGGGGGGGGGGAAGGGCCGGGTTTAACAACTAAGTTGCTAACGTGAATTGGCCACCGTAGAGGGAACATACAAAGCTAATGCGCAGCTTTACAGTCTCTCTACGGTGGCCAGGTCACTTTATTAAACCAGCTGATTAAAGTATCTTTTACAAAGAAATTGTCTTCTTCAACTAACACGATTTGATAAACAGTTGCCGCAGGTGAGTTGTTGAGACGGCCCTGATAAGATGTGGAGAATTGTTTGCAATGCACCCTAATCCTAGCTTGTCAGTGGCGTTGCAGGACAGCAGTGAAGCGTATCATCAGCAATTTAAACGAGGAGTGGTAAGGGCAAGACAGCATATTATTTTAAGTAAGCCCATCTTGTATGCAACATAGCATGCACTTCGACCTTCGACCGTTGACCGCAACCAAAGAGTACGCCCACAGGCTCACCTTATCAACACTGACTTGCTCCATATACAGATGCGTTTTGTTGTGAATTTTCATTCTTGTGTAGCCGTAATCCAAGGCCCGATATGCTGTCCATGGACCATACTTTGGCTTAAAAGCATCGTGGTGTTCTTTGCATCCCTGCGGATGTAACTCGTTTGTAAATTTATTTGAATTTAGATTGTATGTTCATCGAGACTGTTAGTTACTTCTTGCCATATGTTTGGCTTCACTCCCGATTTTTAGGGTGATTTGACAATGCATAGTATTTTCTGTAAAATAGTCTTTTCGTATTCAAAGATAGAGCTCATCTTCAGACACGCAATCTTATTAACTTTCCCTCAAAGACCCTTTTCCCTCATTGGTTGAGGCGGTCATCAAGGCAGTGCGTTTGGTGTTACCACCATGCACCACGGTCCTAGTTTCCCGCCCTTCGCCAACGAAACGCAAGCCCGTGAGGATGAGGTGAGGCCTATACTCAATAATCATAGTGGCAATTCTCGTTATATGAACTATCTGCGTCTCTCAACACTGGGTCTTTAAATAAAACAGAGCGCCTAAAGATTTGGGAGCGTGGAAATAATATTGTTGCTCAGGGAATAAGAACACTGCTTTCATCTGTTAGAATACTTACTTTTATCAGATATAGAATTTGATAAAGAGGAGAACAATTAAAACGAACTTTCATTTTTCATTTTATGCTAAAATGCAAATATAGCATGAATTCTTGCAAGTGCCATACCGCTGATCCTGTGATAATGTGAACGGGGGCGCATGGGTTGATGTACGCATTTTCCAAAGGACTCCGGCAAAGCTACAACGAAAAAATATTTATCGATTAAGAACGAGAGATGGATAGCAGAAAATAAAACAATACTAAGAGGTTGCCCATTTTATCATTTTATTTTCGAGGGTAAGTTACTAAAGAAACTGTGGTGCTGCGTCGGTGGGAGAGTATAACAAGATAATTTGGTAATATCAACTGAGTTGATATCGCAGATTGGCCACTGTGAACAGTTTAATAGCTGAAGTTTAGAGCGTTAGCGCTTCGTCAAAGCGATGGACGAAGGGCTAACGCTCGAAACGCCAGCTTTTAAACTCTTTACGGTGGGCAATTTACGTAATCAACTCATTTTATATAACTTAAGTAAACCCTTTTTTATATTCGCTCAGGGTGGATGTGCAGCGGTAATACAATAAAAATTACTTAAGAATAACTTTGTTATGTGTCTGTTGAGTTCTGGATCACAGAAGATGCTCAAATAACATGAAAAAAAAATCGGTGACTCTCTCGCCAGCGACTTGTTTGTCACTTTTCCTCGAACCACAATTTACGTCATCTGTGATCTTGAACTAAACAAACAAACAAACGGCAAAATGGAAATTTACCTTTCGGTTGTAAACAGGATAAAGTCTTTCGTAAGAATGTTCATGAGCCCACACCATTAGATCAACACCTGATGGTTAACGAGATAATAACACTTTTTATGTTTCCACATAACGAGAACGAATCAAGCGTCTTTTTCTATTGGTGAGAAAATAAAATTTACCCACCGTACTTATAGAAAAGATCCTCCAGTCCATATTTTGAATTTAGACCAGTACGAACCTTGGAAAAAATACATAATATTAATAGTAATTCAGTGTTGATAGAAAAATATGATTTACCGTTTAAACAAATTTTATTACATATTTTGTTTAAGTTTGTGCTTCTGCCAGCGTTGCAATCAAACTTTTTCAGCTACCGAAGACTGCAACTCCTAACAGTTGATGTATGGTATGTAAAGTTGGATATATGGAAGGCGAGAGGTTGCTCGAATTTCTTCCATATGAGCTCCGAAAGTGATCCTTTTGTGCAAGGTGGCAAAAACTTGCAACAACTGAACGCAATGAATGTTGTGTAGCTACACCAAATTATAAATGCTGCTAAATTGATAACACCGAGAGTAGAAATTTACACTACTAACAAAGTCTGGTCCAGGAATTCAGGGTGAAAAATAATGCATGCAAATTCACGTTATATTGCGAAAATTACAGGAAGCATATGAACAAATTAAACAAAAACTCTGAGTTATGCGGAATAAGAGTACTTGCTAACATCTAAGAGTTCTCTTTCCGGTGTTACATCAGCTCTCTGAAATAAAAAAAACTCACCTTGCTTTCGTTCTGAGTGCAGTCATCACCATCAGCATTTGAACAATACATAGGCCTGTGACCCATCGTAATAATCCACGGACGTTTGGCTCGATTACTTTTCTTTGTTGCTTCCTGTTAAATCAATTACAAACTTAAGGTGTTAAAACATGTGTCTGTCTCCATTCTCTTAAGAAGACGCGGTTTCAGTGTCGAATTAGAATGTGGTAGTTTCCTGGATGCTTATCTATTAATTATTATTATTATTATCATCATCATCATCATCATCATTATTATTATTATTATTTAGTATCATATTATCGTTAGGATAAAATGTATTGGTATCGTTATCATTAATATTTAGTATTATATCATCATGATTATTTATATTATCATTTTTTCTGAATTTGGTGGGAACGATTATAAACAGATCGATTCTTGGCAGTCGAAGACTAGTGGAAGGGAAGAATACAAGTCATATTATGTGACGCACGACAAACATGTCGAAGATCCTTCACGTTTTAAAACACTCTAAAAAAAAAAATTTTCACCTTGAGATCAGCCTCTAACCACTTGTACTGATTTGCGATCTGTTCAGATCCATACTCGCGGTAAAAGAAGTAGAATTCCGTGGAAATACTTATTATATGAGCTGGACCAATGTTCCAGCTACAAAAAAAAAAGGAAAAAAATCACATATATAGACAAGCTGAGTAAAATTTGAACTCGACCCTTAACCGTACCTGTAAAACATGTCATCAGAGGGCATGGAAAACCTGTTTTTGTAGTTTGAAAAATTGCTGAAAGAAAAGGACAAAGACACAGTAAGGAGGAATGAGTGTACAGATACATGTAAGAGTCTTTCACAATTTAATTCCGTTACTTGTTTTAATTTTGTAACGTAACCTTTGTCTTAAGGAGATGCGTCAAATTATAGTCTTTGAGTTTATTAAACATCGCCAAAGTAGGAACATACCGAACCAAGAGATTATAATTCTTGATCACACCAAGAGATTATAAAATCTCTTGATCAAACAAGGTCAAAAGTGGTCAAAGATGGAAAAGAAAAGCACAAATTGGAAACATCTGTCTTCAACTTCGTTCTCAGGGCTTTTTACTTTCCTCTCTCGCTCTAGGAACGAGATTGTTAACACGTACTTTCTCCTTACAATATCAATACATTATCCAGCTGGACTGGAGGCAGCTCGCACGCCACATGACTTACTAGGCAGTTTCATGGTTTCCGGGACACGTCATGTACGGAATTCGGGCTGCAATTGGTTGAATTTGATTCATGAATTTGTCACCAATCCGTGCATTGTCCTAGAAATAAAGTCAATGTCATTCAAATAATTAACCAGAAAATCAGACTCAGACCAGAAACTAATAGAAGTACAAAAAGTGAAAACAGACTTAGTGTTCTGCTAATTTTGATTAGCCTTGGGAGTTCTTGCATTTCTTTTTGTGGGTGGTGCATACGTGTATCGTCTGATGAATAGCCAATGAGAGAGCCGGAATAAAAGACCACGTGATCTGATTTTGGTGACTGAATCAATCAGCCGTCTTGAGTTTCAGTCCTGACATCTGATTGGCCAGACACCGGCTGTTCTCTTTTTTCTTGTGTTGTCATTAGCCAACGAGTCGCAGAGCCATTACTATAGCCTGTAAGTATCAATCTCTGGGGTTGATCATGTCTTTCGCAGATCCTATTTACAAAGTTATCATTTTCACTCTACGTCTTTTGCAGTATTCCCATTTAGATACTTACCGAGTCCATGTTATAAGCAAAATCACCTATGTTGAAGAAGAACAACGGTATACGAATACTAAGTAACTCCTCCTGATAAAAAATACCTGTATTAATCCATTCTGTGTTATGGCTTGTGTAATTGGTCAAGAGGGATGTGTAACTAAACAAGGTATAAGGTTTTATTCTCGGTGCAAGAGAAACCATGCAAAATATTTACGCATCATTTTCCTGCGTTTTTCCCTCTCGTTTAGTGGGACAGTCTGTAATCAACATTTCGTCCATTCTCATTCTCTCCTACGCTTCTAAAAATGTATTATCTGAGGTTTTATCTCGGATCTTATTGTTGTGACAACATACTCCGAGAGATTTTCTAGTTTAAGGATAATTCTTAGCTCATGACAGTGATAAGGACGATAATGAAGATGATGAAGTTTATGACTAATCAAGTTTAGTTTTGATTTGTGAAAATACATTAAATCACTCTTTTTACTCGTTTAAAATTACACTCGAATAACCCAATGGCGCAAAAAGTATAAAAATATGCTCACCAACATGCAATATAACATCAAAGTTTCCATTTAAAGCTTCGGATGTAAGCAATGAAAGTGACTGTCCGTCTGTTCCCATATCTCCGTACAAAGCTATGCGCGGGCTCCAATCCCCCCCACTCCTGAGAGTCTTGAAGGTGTACACCTCACTCCAGAGGTCGTCCCCTCCACAGCGGTAATCTAGAATAAAATTAATCATCCAACCCATGTAAGAAAATTGTGTCTCGGCAGCTAATAGTTAATGATGGCCGTGAGAGAGTAAAAAAATGGTCTTGTGGAGTCTTGCTAGCTCCCAGAACCTCCAAACAAATTGTTTGAAAGGGTAGGGCAATATCAGCATATGACTGGCCAGTAACCGAATTTTAAGAAATAATCTATGACTGGCCGTATATATTTCTCATTCTCCAAAAACAGGGCTTCCTTGAAATGCCGAGGCAATAACGTCGTACTTCGAAGGTTTGTCTGACGTCCGATCGTTATCCTGCATCCATTCAAACAATCATCATGAAATTCCAAAACGCAATTCATCTAATATTAAGAGATAAAAAAACTGTATTCAAATCGTTTGTTATCATCACAAGTGGAATTTTCTTTTTCAACGTTTCAAATAACCT